>NC_136928.1:83214198-83464584 GCF_949752795.1 Hyperoodon ampullatus
TGGCTGGAGGAAGTGTGTAGGAGTGTGCCATGTCAAGATGGTGACCAGTGAGCCACAGATGAAGGTGTATGGTTACTCAGCCTGAAGGAGAGAGGTCGTGGGGCTGGAGGGCTTTTCCAAGTCATGCTGTCAGTTTTCCAATATCTGCCAGGTTGCTATGAGGGTGGAAGGGCCAGAGAAGCAGGTTCCTGCCCACTAACAGGTAGAATTGTCCAGGGATGGGATGGGATGCAGGCGTTGCTCTAGCAGAGCTTCCATGACTATATCACATGGCTTCTGTGGATGTGGCTCCTTAATAGCACACAGGATTAGATCAGATGACCTCTGTCTGCTGCCTTTTACCCCCAGCTCCAAGATTGTACTTGCTTTAGTGAGGAAGCCCTAGTGATGGGTGCTCACCTAGTGAACAATTTAATGGTCACAGAGGTAGGTGAGTAGATACCATGGATGACAGCCATAATCAGAATAGGTATTTTTAATCAGGTCACCTCTCCTGCATCTACTCTAAATGGGCGACTATTTGCTCTCTTCTCATAATTTTCTAGGGTGTTCTGTGGCTAACCTATTTCAGAGTAAATCAGAGATTGTCCAAATGTTTCTCTAAAGGATCGGGTAGTAAATTTTCAGCTTTGTAGGGTCTCTGTCTTGACTAGTTGACTCTGCTGTTGTAGCATGAAGGCAGTCTGGAGACAATCTATACATGAATAGGTGTGGCTGGGTGCCAATAAAACTTTATTAACAAAACAGGCAGCCATCCCAATTTGTCCCAACAGATTAAACAGTCCTATAGAGCAAGCACTTTATGTTTAATTTGAAACACTGTTTGAAAAACAGAAAATGCATTCAGCATGCATTGATTTTCTATGATGTGCATGTGACTGTGTGTATTTGTATGATCACCTAGAAGTAAACAGGGTTTCCACAGGCATGCTAGTTTAACTTTTGGTTAGTGTATTAAAACATCATCTCAGAAGACCAGCATTACTTCTTGTTTCTGCAGAAGACTTCCAAACCCATGAGCAGGGCAGAGAGAGAAGTGCACGTTGATTTCAAAGCTATAAATTTACTATCACGATCGTTCATCTTTAAAAATACCGTTTTGACTCTCAGAAACGTTGTTTTTAAATGTCAAAATAAATAGCATTTGACATTTTAAAATACAATTAGTGTTGAGCATTCCGTAGGGGGCGGGTAGAAGAAGCAGTTGGGCTTGTGGGGGAGGCGTGGTTTCTGGTAACCCTCGTTTATGACACTTTTGGAATAATGGCAAAAGGGGTGACTGCTACATCTTTGGGTCTGTTTAATCTCCAGCTGTGAACATGTGATCAATCATCTCATGGACAACAAAAGACTCTTTCCAGGACCAGCAGTGATTTCCATGTGCTCGCAGGGGTTTATGTAAGTGCTGTCCTGCCAGCAGGTCATCCCCAGCGATATATTCTCTGTGCTCCATGACTCCAGGGAGCTGGAAAAGAAGACCCAGGACTTACTGCTTCTACGACTGACTTTGCAGCTAACTTACTACCTTGGGGGGTTGTGCCCCAGTTTTCTTCCTAACAAAAATAAGGGAAATAATACTTGTAAGTTTTCAATTTCAGATGCAAATATTATCAATGTGCAGATCATTGTAATTGTCTCTTAGTTGCTGCCTTTTATTTACAAAAGGCTGAGCCTCTTCCTCCCACTTCTGGACGAGACATTGAAAGGGCACCAAAACGAGCCTCAAAGGAAATATATGTTGTCCAGACATGGAAAATCTGTAGTGTTACTTTCAGAGGGTAAGAAAATGTGAGGCTACATCTGCTATAGAAAAAAAAAAAATGTTGGCCTTCCCTGGTGGCGCAGTGGTTGAGAGTCCGCCTGCCGATGCAGGGGACATGGGTTCGTGCCCCAGTCCGGAAAGATCCCACATACCGCGGAGCGGCTGGGCCCGTGAGCCATGGCCGCTGAGCCTGCACGTCCGGAGGGAGCCTGTGCTCCACAACGGGAGAGGCTACAGCAGTGAGAGGCCCGCGCACTGCCAAAAAAAAAAAAAAAAAAAAAATGTACTCTTCAAAAATGTCAAGATCATAAAGGACAAAGAACTACTGAGGAATTGTTCCAGAATAAAGAAGAATTGAGACATGACAACTGAATGTAACTCATGGTTCTAGATTTTCTTTGCTTATAATGAACGTTACCAGTATAATTAGCAAAGAATAAGGCCATTTAGTATTGTATCAGTATTAATTTCCTGATTATGATACTTATATTGTAGTTTTAAAAGAGAATGTCCTTGTTTTTAGGAAATATACACTAAATAGATAAACTAAATTTATCTATTTAGGGATAGATAAATAAAGCAAATGTGCTAAATTTTTAACATTTGATGAGTCTGAAGGGTATAGAGGATTCTTTGTACTATTCTCAAAACTTTTCTGTAAATCTGAAATTATTTCAAAATAAAAAGTTTAAAAATTGAAAAAAAAAAGAAGTTTCAGGCTATTTGGCTAAAATCCCTCCATGTCTATGGATGTATAGGGTGAATATAACTCAGCAAATAAATACTTTTCAATTCAAATTTGAACCTGGAGAGCTATCTGAGGCAAAACCATTTTTCAGCATTTTCATTCTCTATAGTTTTTGGGAATTGAAATTGCTTAAAAGAATTTCATGCTTTATTTGTAACCGTTTAAGAACATACCATGGTAAGGCTGTGAAATCTACCATTGGAGTTCCCATTTCCACCATTTTCAAAATGGATAGGGCTGGTGTGACACTTGCGGGGGTTTTCTAAGTTGTTTCATCATGTGCTTGGTGAAATATGGCAAAGCAGATGGAAAGCTGGTGATTCATCTCCATGTAAGATTTCCTGGGGAAGGTTGAGATGCATTCGGCGTACAGAATTTCCTGCACTGTACCCCGCTGAAGCTTTTGCCTTAATGAAGCAGAAGCATTTGCTCTGTTTCAGACTTTCAAATTAATGATCCCAGAAATGTTTTCTACATGAGTGTTTTCCTCTTTTTTTTTTTTTTTTTTTTTTTTGCCTTTGTGTGGTGCCACCTCCTTTTTCTAGTCTTATTAATAAGGGTCCATATCTCAAGTAGCTGAGTATCTCAGCTACTCTTTCCAGGTAGCTGAGGGGTGAGTATTTGAACTTACCTGTTCAATGGTGTTGGCAGGGGTCAGAGAACACAGCCTGGTGAGTCTGTAGCAGTGTAGGTATCTCAGAGTGGAGGACATTATTAAATCAGGAAGACTGTTTCAACAAATAGATGGCAGCATGTATCTTAGTGATGGTGGCAGGTAAATCTTTGGACAGGACAAGCTGTTGATTACAAAAACTAATTTTGTGGGAGATCAGGGTCAACTGTACATACTAACAGTCCTCGATTTATCAGCATTATTCAAAAATTGAGCTTAATCTACAAAATTCTAAGTGCTCGTGTTTGTTATTCTGTTGGAGGGTGGAGAGTACATCTTTCACAGTTAACTTCAAAGTATCAATGACACAACTGAAGAAACTTGAGATATGGATGCTTTTTGTAACAATATTAAAATGCACAAAAACATTTTAATAGTCTGCTATGATTGACCATTTATCTTATATCCATAAAATGGAAAATGGCGAGCCATTGGAAATTTAGCTTGTTTACTTTCAAACTATTAACATATCTAATGTCAGAAAAAGGAGAGGATGCTACACAATTCAAGTTTAAAAATCAGGATATAAACAGTATGAATGCTATGATCCCATTTCCTTAAATCTATCTACAGCATTAGGTTGAGCCATATCACCTTGCCATTTTGTATGTCAAATGGTTTGATATCAGCAATCTCAGATGATTCAGAGTATAAGACAAAACACACATATACACACACACGTGAAAGATAATTAAAAAACGTTCTGGTTGGTGATCGTAGGTACTTAATTTTTTTTCTTTTTCTTATTTATACTTTCTAGAATTAATGTGCATTACTTTTCTGATGAGAGAGAGAAAGAAAATTCTCTATGCTCCAGAGGCAGAACCTTTCATTGTGAAGAGGTATTGGTTCTGGAGCTAATCTACATTGTCAGTAGAAGATTTGAGAATTTTTGGTCTCTGGTTTCCAGAGTTCTTTAGAAATGACCAGATTTGGTGAAAATACCTACCTTCTCTTTCCTTCCCCAAGTAGATTCACCCAACTAACAGTGAGATCATTTGTGTGCAAGCATCTGGCATTTAGTAGGTGCCCAACAAATATTTGTGAATGATTGAATGAGTGAATACATGAGGGAGAGAGTGATTAAATAATTATTATGTAATACATTCTGAAATTTTGCTTTTTTCCTCCTGATTACTAAACGACTTGAATTGTCTTAAGAGAGAATGTGGCAGAATTGTAAGTCCATGTACACGTATTGCTAAGAGGAAAATCCAGTCTGTCAGAAAAGACAAAAATGAAAATATTGAATGGACTCTGCTGAGTAGTACCTTCCCAATTCTCCTGGGTAGAATATAAAATGTGTGGGTAAAAATCTCAGTTCATTATGCATTTCTGCAAGATGTTAAAATTTCTGGTCCTTTACCATACAGGCATTTCTAAAGCAGCTTCACCTGTAAGGGCAAATGAGCAGTACCTGGCCAGCTCTGGCCTCTAGTTCTAGGTCACAGAACACTCTTAACTCTGTCTGTGATCAGAAGTGTTCCCTTCAATGGCTATCCATTGCTACTTTGGAATAAAAGGAGGATGAGGAAGAAAGGGAGAGAGAGAGGAAGGAAGGAAGGAAAAAAGGAAACAAGGGAGGGAGGAAGGGAGGAAAGGAGGAAGGAATAAAAGAAAGGGGGGGCAGAGAGGGGAGAGGGTCAGAGAGATTTTTAGCCACGTGGGATTGTTCAGTCCTCTTTTCAGCAAATGGTTATAAAAAAGCTCCAAAAGGTAGATACTGATCATTTACCAGCTGACAAAATCAGTGGAGCATTATTTTCATCCCATGATTACCTCTAAGTGACTCATGCCAGCTTAGATGGGTTCTCAGCCCCTGAGTAGAACATGTCCTGAAATTAACATGAATAACCTAATTTCTATCTTCCTGCAGTCTCTCCTTGCACACTGCACAAAGGGAAAAATAGAAGTGAAACAAGAAAGATTAACAAGGTCTGTGCCAGCTGTTAGAAGAGAAGGCATTGTTTGTCTGCATTTAAGGAGAAAAGGACACTATCTGGCCGCGTGGGGTGCCTCGGCATCGGCTGGTGCTAATGATCATCTCGAGGGTTGAGCTGTAAGGCGAGGTGCCCATGGTCCGGCCCTGCCTGCTCTGCTGACAGGTGCTAATGGGAGGGGGCAGGACACAGCTGCCTGAACAGGAATCCCATTATCCTTTGCTGGGTATTGATTCGCCCTGTGGGATGTTTTCTCTCTGGCTGTGTTAATGTTCAGAGCACACACTTGCCTTGTTCAGGCACAGAGTCAGATGTGCCTGGGGCAAACGTAATGTGCTCTGCCTTCCAGCCTGCAGAGGTTGTGTCTGTGGGGATGTAGGCTTCCTTAATTATAGGGCCTGCTTGGGGACAGGTCTGGAAGAATAGCTTTGCCACGAATAGAATTGCCCGAGGTGCATAGAAAATTAATCTAATGACATGAGGTGACTGTTGAAAGTTTTTTTTCTATCCATAAACAGTAGTTCTCATTTTAAAACTTGAAATTTTGCACAAAAAATCCAGGAGGTGATCCAACAGTGGGAATCTTGGCCATCCACAATCCTCTAAACATTTTTCAGACTCTTCTTTGTTTCCAGTGAGGGCTTCTGAAAAATCTCTGAGATGATGTCGAGATAATCTTTGCCTTTGGCCATGCTCTGTGATTTGGTGGCTTGTTGAAGGGCAATATGTGATTGGGTTGGGTTTATTGGAGTTAAAATTACTGAATATAACTTGTAAAGAGATCTTATCATACAGGTGAGTTAAGACAGAATTTATTGTGAAGGATTAACACAGCACAGACTCAACTCTGAGCAGCAAAGGTGTCTGTAAGTCATCTCATTTGACTTTCTCCATCATCAGCCAGTCCACATCATTTACAGAGCCTCTACGTGTTAAAGTCTTCCTTATATTGAGCAAAAACCTGTTTTTCTGTAAATGGTATGCAAGTGTACGTGTGTGTGTTTGTATCAAGACAGTGGCATTTTAGGGCATTTAAAATCCTTCAACATTCAATTTAGTTCACCAATTGCCCAGTTTTTGCCAGCTGCTATATTTATGTTTTCTTATGATACAGAAATTGTATGAAACCTTACTTTTGAAGAGACCCTAGTCACAAGTGTTGCTTTCGTTTCTCACCCTCTGTCTCTGGCCCTTTCTCTATCAGCCGTCCCATTCTCAGCATCTTGTTTGTGTTTCTGAGTTAGTGAGGGCCACACTCATTTGCACTCAGCTCTCCTGGGAAAGGTGAGACAAGCAAGGAGGGATCTGGGCTCAAAGCCTTGAGAAGAGGCTGTCCTGGCGCCACCAGCTGTGAGGTCTGTTCCCTAGACGATTTCTACATCCATCTGCAGTGCTTCTGTTTAACAAAGAAAATTCATTTCAGAGGTGTAACTCAACCAAAGGCAGAGGATAAGCTAAGGATGAACAGTGTATCTAAGATGGTCAGAAATGGTTCTCATAATGGTGATAGGCTCTTTACCCCTCAGCAAGTTCAAGACATTTTCTATTCCCCTTTCATGGCTTGTGGGAGGGATCAATGCTAATCTGTTTTCAGCCTCAAGCCCATTTGATAGATCAGGGACCGAGGAAGTGGAACATGTCCACTCAAGAACTACAGAGGAAACTAGGCCTGGATCTGATAAAAATATTCACGTGGATTTGGTAAAAATATGTAGAACTTGCGAGCGCCAAGTGGCTGCACTCCTTTTTCAATGCATTATATTTTTCTGATTATGCAAATAATTATGTAGATTTTGTGGGAAATTTAAAAATATAAAAAATGACAGACATTCATAATTCTGCTATTCAGAAATAAAAACCATCATTACTATTTTGATAATTTCTGTCCATTTCTAATCAGTGATTTTTTGCATCCTTTTAATCATTTGCTGTTTTGCCCCAAAATGTTTCCCCGCAGCATTAAATACTCTTTAAGGATGTAAGTACCAATGACTGAGTCAGATTCAGGACAAAGAAGGACCCTGCGGGAGGTAGTTCAGCTCCACAAACCAGGAGCACTGTGGATGGAGAGATGAATTCTCCAAAGCAGGTAGAAAACCCCGATGGACAAGATTTGTATGGCTTGGTGGCATTTGGGAGACTTCTACCTCCCTGTGTGTTTTGATGAAATGGGAAGGGAGTTAGAAGTGAATGAGGGACTTTACAGTGATCGTGCCTTTGAAAGAAGCAGGTGACTGTGTAGAAGGGTAGGTGGGAAATGCTGCCCACTGGTCTTGGAGAGCTCAGGAGAAGAAAGCTGAAACAACCTCACAGTTCAGACCTCCAGCTACTCAAGCTTAATCCTCTGCCACCTCCAACATTATCCTACAAATACGTGATTCACTGAACACTTGTCATCAAATAAGGTACGACCTTTCCAGATTGACTCCAACCAGAAATGGAAAGTTAGAACATGGAAAGTAAAAGTCTCATAGAGAACACATACCAGAAAAAAATGATGCCGCAGAGTGAAAAAAAAGTATAAACAACTGGTTCTCCATGGAGTCAAAGGTGTTAATGAAAAAATGACTTTTCTTAGAGTAAAACTCCAAGGAGACCTACAGGGGCTCAGAGTAGAGATTAGAAAACCGAGAAAATCAAAATCATTATGGAAATGAGGCTCTTATTACAGAAACAAAAAAACTATATATGGTTAAAGACACATCTGAGATGTAAAAAGTCTGTTTGAGAGAATGACCAACGTGAAACAGAAAAGAAACAAATTACAAAGGGTTCTAGAAGGAATCACTGGTAGTGAAGACAGGTCATATAATCATAACTGCACCTGGAAAAGAGAAGGGAGAAACTGTAAGACAAACATTTTAAGTAAGTTTTAAAATTTGTGAAAATTAAAGAAGGAAAAAGATTGAAATACAGAGCTTGAGAGAGTACACTACGTTCCAGGAAAAACAAATTTCGAATAAAACCATTCTAACGTGATTTGCTAAAGTGAATGGAGATAATTCTGTGGCCCACAGGGAAAAATCAAGTTCTCTCTATGGGGAAAAAGGCCAGGTGACCCTGGACATTTTCATAGCATGCCAATGTGAAAGTCAGCGGAGCAATGTTTACAGAGTTCTTAGTGATGAAAGTGTGACTCAAGATGTTTATATGCAGCTTAGCTGCTTCTCAAGTATAAAGTTAAGACAGTTCTTCTCAAGCACCCAAGAACTCAAGGTATATAGATACCAGTAGTCCTTAAAAAAAAAAAAAAAACCCAAACAAAACAAAAAACAGACCTATGAGAGAATAAGCTGTGGGCAAACAGATGACTAGGGTTCTAAGATGAAGCAAGAGGAGGAGGAGAGGGAGGAGGGAGAGGAAGAAGGAGAGAAAGGGAAGAAGGGGGCAGGGAAGTAGGGAAGGGGGAGAAAGAGGGAAAAGCCTGTTGGTAGCATTGAACTGGCTGAAAGGGGACAAACAGTTGAATAACTGTGGGCTGTGTGATTAGAAAACAGAATGCAAATTTTATCAAATATTTTAATGATAAACTAACAACACACTGAGTTTGCGTGAGAAGAGGACAGGGTGATATTTAAGGAATATATCCAAACAAAGAGACATAGAAAGGATAACTTTAATAGAAGAGGTGGTGAGGTACTAAGGAATAAAATAAAAATGAGACAGGGCTTCCCTGGTGGCACAGTGGTTGACAGTCCGCCTGCCGATGCAGGGGACACGGGTTCGTGCCCCGGTCCGGGAAGATCCCACATGCCATGGAGCGGCCGGGCCCGTGAGCCATGGCCGCTGAGCCTGTGCGTCCAGAGCCTGGGCTCCGCAACGGAAGAGGCCACAGCAGTGAGAGGACTGCGTACCACAAAAAATAAAATAAAATAAAATAAAGTAAATGAGGCAGAGCTGTACAACTAGTGTCTAGCAAGTTTTAACAAAAAGCAAAAACTATTAAAGATAACCACTGTATAACGATAAAGATAACAATCCACAGTGAAGATCTATCCTGGATGTTAATCCACCAAGAGTGAAAAAAAACCCCTCATAAAAACAGGAAATAAGAAAGAAACAAAGACAAATATGATGTAATATTACCTAGATGTGAAATCTAAAAAAATAACACAAATGAACTTATTTATAAAACAGAAACAGACTCACAGACATAGGAAACAAATGTATGGTTACCAAAAGGGGAAGGGGATGGGAGGGATAAATTAGGAATATCGGGTTTACAGATACACACTACCATATATAAAATAGGTAAATGACAAAGATTTACTGTATTGTATGCACAACTATATTTAATATCTTATAATAACCTATAAGGGAGAAGAATAAAAGAAGAATATATATATGTATGTGTATATATATATTATATATATATATATATATATATATATATAATATATATATATATAACTGGATCACCTGAAACTAACACAATATTGTAAACTAACTATACTTCAGTTAAAAAATAAAAATTAAAATAAAGATTGGAGTCGAAAAAACAGATGAATGGATAAAGAAGATGTGATATACATAGACACACAATGGACTACAGCCATAACAAGAATGAAATTTTGCCTTTTGCAGCAACATGGAGGAACCCTCCAGGAGGATATTACGCTTAGTGAAATAAGTCAAACAGAGAAAGACAAATACTGTATAATATCGCTTATGTGTGGAATCTGAGAACACAACAAACTAGTGAATGTTAAGAAAAGAAACAGACTCACCCATATGGGGAGTAAGCTAGTGGGGAAAGGGAAGGAGGGAGGGGCAGGGTAGGCGTATGGGATTAAGAGATCCAAACTCCCTGTATAAAATAAAACAGTTACAAGGATATATTGTACAGCACAGAGCATATAGCCAATATTTTATAAATGGAGTATAATCTTTAAAAATTGTGAATCATTGTGTTGTACACCTGAAACTTGTATAACATTGTAAATCAACTATACCTCAGTAAATAAATTTTAAGAAAAGAAACAGATGAAAACACAATAGGATAGGTATTTCTATTACCTTTAACTTATCTTTCTTAGCTCATTTTATTTGATATATCAAATAACTGAACAGGTGAAAAGTAGAAACTGTTTGGATATTATCTGAGGACAAGGGTATAAAAACCAGAAATGAACAACTGTGACAGACAGGGCTGTTGAGTCTCCCAACACTCCTCTCTTCTGCCTTGTCGGCGGAACCTCAGTTTTCTTTGCTGGGGGCGGGGGTGATGTTTGCAGATGGAAACGCTCACCCGGGCTCTTTTTCTGCTAGCGAAGCATGTGATGGGGTTCTGGCCAGTGAGATATAAGCTGAGAGTTCTGGAAAAGCTTTTGCTTTCCTGATACGATGCTACCCTGATTGTTTTCCACTTTTGTTTTCTTCCTGCCTCCTGCTTGTAAAGCAAATGTGACACCCAGAGGGAAGATGAAAAGCACAAGGAAAAAGGCCTACATACTTACACACTGTTACAGTTAATTCATCTATCAGGATCCACAAAGTGGTGGCCACCCCCGTGGCCTGGCTCACTTCATAAATCTAAGCTGAAATCCGCCTGCATTTATAGGAAACACCTCACTGTCAAAGAAACCTAACAAACACTTTTGGGTTTGCATCAAGACAATGACAGGTCTGTTTACCAGGCAATCTTAAATGCAAGAGCTGGGCAACTAGCCTGAAATTCTTTGACAAAGGCACATGTATGAACAGCAGTTTATAATAAATGACAGAAAGCTGTAAATGAAACTAAGGAGAAGTGATTAATTCTAGGAAAGCTTTGGAAAGTTGCATAGAAGGAATGTCTTTTTTTTTTTTGTATCTATATTTATGAGGGATATTGGTGTACAGGTTTTTATAATGCCTTTGTCCAGTTTTAGTAATGCTGGCCTCATAAAATGAGTTGCAATGTGCTCGTTCCTTTTTTCATCTTGTGTAGAATTGTTATTTTTTCCTTATATGTTTGGTAGAATTCATGAACGAACCATCTCAGCCTGGAGTTTTATTTGTGGTAAAGTTTTTCAACTGTAAATCCAATTTCATCTACAATTTGAATATAGGACTTCAATTAGAGGGATTTACAAATATCAAACACTCTGTTTCTTCTTTTTTTCGGTGTTGATAATTTGCCTTTTCATGAAATTTCCCCATTTCATCTAAGTCATTGAATTTATTTTAATGAAGTTATTTACAATATTTTCTCCTTATTTTTCATATCTAGAGGTTCTGTAGTGAAATCTCCTCTTTCTTCTTTTGTGATACAGATATTTGATGCATTCTCTCTATTTTCTGATCAGTCTGACTAGAGATTTATCAATTTTATTGATATATTTATAAACCAGTTTTTAGTTTCACTGATTTTCTTTATTGACTCTCTTTTTTCAATTTTTTAATCTCTGCTTTAAAAAAATCCTTTGCTCTTACTATTTTAGTTAAATTTGCTCTTTATCTTATAGTTCCTTGAGGTAGAAAATGCGATCATTTATTTTACTTAAGACCATTCTTCTTTTCTAATATAAGCGTTTAATGCTATAAAGTTTTCATTAAGCATTGCTTTAGCAGTAAGCTGCAATCCAAAAATTTTAATATGTTGGTTTTGAATTTTCATTCAGTTCAAAGTATTTCCTAATTTCTCTCTAATTTCTTCTTGGACGCCTGGGTTATTTGTAAGAGTGTAATATGATTTCCAAATATTTGAGGAAATTCCAGATATCTGTTACTGATTTCTAGTTTAATTCCATGGTGGTCAAAGAAGTTATTTTGTATGATTTCAATTCTCTTAAAATCATCAAGACTTACTTTATAGCTCATTGTATGATCTATCTTTTAAATATTCCATAAGCCCTTCAAGAGCACGTTGTTGGATGGAGTGGTTTGTGAATATCAGTTAGGTTAGTTTGATTGGTAGTTTTGATCAGGTCTTCTATATGCTTATTGATTTTCATTTAATTGCTCTACCAATTACTGAGGAGTTGCTGAAATTTCCAACTCTAATTATGAATTTGTCTATTTCTCCTTCCAGTTCTATAAGTTTTTTTTCCATGCACATTGAAACATTTTTAATATGTGTTTACACATATTTGTGTAGGCTACTTATTATTATAGTATGTCCCGATCTATCTCTTGTAATAGTCTTTATTTTGAAATGCTAGTTTGATGTTAACATAACAACTCCATATTTCTTTTGATTAGTGTTTTCATTTCCAATGGTTTTTTTCCCTCTTTTACTTTTAATCTGCCTTTGTTTTTAGTTAACTTAGACTACAGATAGAATATAGTTGAGTCTTGTTTTTTTTCTTTTAATCCCATCTGACAGTCTCTGCCTTTAATTAGTTTTGTCCATCTATGTTTACTGTATTAATGGATATGTTTGAGATTAAATCTACTCTCTTGCTATTTGTTACCTATTTTCTATCTGTTCTTTACTACCTTTTGTTTGCTTGTTGCCTTTCGTGGATTCATTAAATTTTCTTATGATTCCATTTTATCTATACTACTGGATTAATACTTGTTTCTCTTTTATTTTCTATTACTTGTTCTAGAGTTGATACAATTTTAATTTATCGTACTCCATATTCAAATAATATTTTACTGTTTCAGTTTTAGTGTAAGAATCTTATTACAGTATACTTCCAACAAGATTTTCTTTTCCCTCATGACCTTATTTTCATAATTGTTACTTCTACTGGTGCCATAAACCTCACAATGCATCATCATTATCACCATGGTTATTATTATTGCTTTAAACAATTATGTTTTTAGATAGTCAATTGATTAAAATGTATTTCTATACCAATTCACATGGTTACTATTCTCAGCACTCTTCTTTCCATTTTATAGGTCTAAATTTTCATCTGATATTGTTTTCCTTCTTTTTGAAGAAACACTTTTAAAATTTCTTATAGAGCAGTTGCGATGGTAGTGAATTATCTCATATTCTATCTCAAAAATGTCTTTATTTCGGTTTTGAAATGCTCTTTTTGCTCGATAAAGAATTTTAGGATGATGACTTTTCAGTATTTTAAATGTATCTCTCCACGGTCTTCTAGCTTGCCTAGCCTCTGGTGAGATGTCTGCATATTTAGTATCTTCACACTTGTTTATTTATTGTATCATTTTATCTTGCTTTTTAAAGATTTTCTCTTATGGCTAATTTTCAGAAATTTTTGACTTTGAATGTTACCCCTTTTCATTTATTTTGGGTGGCTTTGTTAAGCTTTTAGGATCTGTAGATTTATAGTTGTCATGCAATTTGAGTAAAAAAAAGTCTCTGTCTATATTTCTACAAAAATATTTTCTGTTCTTTTTCCTTCCTCTCCTTCTACTGCTCTGCTTACATTATCATTTATTGTGGATAATTTCTACTGTTATTTTAAAAAACTCAGTTACTTTTCTTATGCAGCATCTAATCTGCTCTTAATCCTGTGCTTTTATTTTTATTTACAATTTTTTTAATTCTGAAAGTCTCATTTGGGTAGTTTTTTTTTTTTTTTCATCTTAAGTCATTTCCCTTCTCATCACAGTCATGCTTTTCTCTATCTTTGTGAGCACTTGGAATAAAATCATATTAGCTTTTAAAATTGTTAGTGTGCTAGTTCATTCATATCTGTCATGTCAGTGTTTGTATTTTTTTTTCTTTTGGTTATGGAAAAAATTATGCTTTTTTGCAAGCCTGGTAAATTTTTAATAGAGGCTGTATATTGTAAATGTCATGTTGTTTAGTGTTTGAATGTGTGTTTAAGAGTGATCGATTTTTGGTTTTGCATGCCATTAAGTTAGTTGGTATCATTTGGTATCATTTTGAGACTTGCTGTTTCTCTTTTTGACTGCAACCATATGTTATTTTATTTAGTGACATTGTAAATGCATGCATATATCTTTGTATATTCAGGTGTGATATTTACTAGAGTTTTATATAATGCAAGCTAGTTCTGTATTTTATTTCTTTAATCTTTTATTTAAATTTATTCCAAATGTTCCTTAAATTTTATTCCCAATTTATTTTTTAATTAAACTTTTTTATTTTGTAATAATTGTAGCTTGACTTGCAACAAGAAACAGTACGAAGGGATTTCACGTGTTCTATACCCAGTCTCTCCCAAAGGTAACATCTTGCAAAACCACAGTACAGTATCACAATCATAATATTAATATCAGTACAGTAGGATATAGACCATTCCATCACCATGTTGTGTGGCCTTTCATGGAACACCCATTTCACTCTCAACCATGCCCCCTTTCTTACCCCAGACAACTACTAATCTGCCCTTCATTTATATAGTTTTGTCATTTCAAAATGTTGTGTAAATGAAATCATACAGTAAATAACTTTTTGGAATTTGCTCTTTTCACTTAGCATAACTTTCTGGAGATATATCTAGGTTGGGACATCTATTCACAGTTTGTTCTTTTTTACTGTTGAGTAGTATTTCATGGTGAGGATGTGCCACAGTTTATTTAACCCATTGAAGAGCATCTGGATTGTTTCCAGATTTGGGCTATTACAAATAGAGCTGTTATGAACATTTGTGTACAGGTTTTAAGTGAACTTAAGTTTTCATTTTTTTTTTTTCTGGGATTAATGCCTGGGAATGCAATTGCTGGGTATATGGTAGTTGCATGTTTAGTTTTTTTAAGAAACTTCCAGACTTTTCCAGAGTGGCTATACCATTTTCCATTGCTACCAGCAACATATGAATGATCCAGTTTCTCCACATCCATGCCAGTATTGATGTTGTCATTTTTTGAAAAGTTCTAGCCATTTTGATGAGTGGTTTCATCCTGCACTTCATGAACAGATAATAATGTTGAATAGCTTTGCATGTTTTTATTTGCCATCTGTATATCTTGTACAGAGAGATGTCTTTTTATGTCTTTTATACATCTTCTAATTAGATTGTTTATTTCTTTACTGTTGACTTTTGAGATTTGTTTATACATTCTAGAAAGCAGTCTTTTGTTGACTATATGATTTTCAAATATTTTATCCCTCTCTGTAGCTTGTCTTTTCATTTTTTAACAGTCCTTCACAGAGCAAAAGTTTTTAATTACAATCAAGTCAAAATTATCAGTTTCTTCTTTTATAAATTATATTTTTGGAGACAAGTCTAAGAACTCTTTGCCTACCCTGAGATTCTGAAGATTTTCTCCTATGGTTTTTTTTCTAAAATTTTTATTGTTTTACATTTTACATTTAATTATGTGATCTGCTTTGAGTTATTTTTGTATAAGATGTGAAGTTTATTTCTTGGTTCTTTTTTTTTTAAATATATGGTTGTTGAATTGTTCCATACCATTTGTTGAAAAGGCTATCCTTCCTTCATTGACTTGCTTTTGTATCTTTCTCAAAAATAAGTTGTGAGGCTATTTCTGTGTCCTGTATTGTGTTCCATTTATCTGTGGCTCCACCAATACCGCACAGTCTTGATTTCTGTAGCCACAGGAAATCTTGAAGTTAAGTAGAAAGACAGAAAACTTCTCATTTCATTTGTTTAAAAGACTATTTTTAGAGCATTTCATTTGTTTAAAAGACTATTTTTTAGAGCAGTTTTAGATTCACAACAAAATTTAAAGAAAGGTGCAGAAATTTCCCATATATCCACTGTTCCCACAATGTAAAGTCTCCCCCATTATCAACAACACTTACCAGACTGGTACATTTTTTTACCAATGATGAACCTACCTTGATGCATCATAATCACCCAAAGTCCGGGGTTTACTTTAGTGTTCATCTTGGTGTTGTACATTCTATAGTTAGACAAATGCATAAGGACATGTATACATCATTTCAATATCATACAGAGTATTTTCACTGCCCTAAAAGCCCTCTGAGCTGTGCCTGTTCATTCCCTCACACTCTTACCAACAACTACCAGTCTTCTTTTCTTCATAGTTTTCTCTTTTCCAGAATGTCATATACAGTTGACCCTTGAACAACGTGGATTTTAACTGCGTATGTCCATTTATAGACTGGCTTTTTTTCAATAAATACTACCATACTACATGATCTCAAATTGGTTGAATCTGCAGATGCAGAGACTTGGATACAAAGGGCTGGTGGGATGAGAGTCTTGGCTCTCTCTTTTCCTTTCCAACCCTACCTCAGGAAGGACTTGTGGGTGCCTGATTACATCCAGGCAAGGGTGGAGGTCTCAGTCTCCCAGCTGTTTTTGTTTTGCTGACATGAGTGGGTGTGAGACCACAATTATTTCTGTGGTATTTGGCTGGAATAGAGCAGGCAGTACGTAAAAGTTTTCTGTCTTTCTAGACTGTCTCTTTCCTGGACATCTTACTAGAGAGAGCAGACTTTTGAGGGGTCTCCTTTTTTTTTTTTTAACATCTTTATCAGAATATAATTGCTTTACAATGGTGTGTTAGTTTCTGCTTTATAACAAAGTGAATCAGCTATACATATACATACATCTCCATATCTCCGCCCTCTTGCATCTCCCTCCCACCCTCCCTACCCCACCTCTCTAGGTGGTCACAAAGCACTGAGCTGATCTCCCTGTGCTATGCAGCTGCTTCCCACTAGCTATCTCTTTTACATTTGGTAGTGTATATATGCCTGTGCCACTCTCTCACTTCGTCCCAGATTACCCTGCCCCCTCCCCGTGTCCTCAAGTCCATTCTCTACATCTGCATCTTTATTCCTGTCCTGACTCTAGGTTCATCAGAACCATTCTTTTTTTTTAGATGCTCTATATATGTGTTAGCATACGGTATTTGTTTCTCTCTTTCTGACTTACTTCACTCTGTCTGACAGACAGACAGGTCCATCCATCTCACTACAAATAACTCAATTTCGTTTCTTTTTATGGCTGAGTAATATTCCACTGTATATATGTGCCACATATTCTTTATCCATTCATCTGTTGATGGACACTTAGGTTGCTTCCATGTCCTGGCTTTTGTAAATAGAGCTACAATGAACATTGTGGTACATAACTCTTTTTGAATTATGGTTTTCTCAGGGTATATGCACAGTAGTGGGATTGCTGGGTCGTATGGTAGTTCTATTTTTAGTTTTTTAAGGAACCTCCAAACTGTTTTCCATAGTGGCTGTATCAATTTACATTCCCACCAACAGTGCAAGAGGGTTCCCTTTTCTCCACACCCTCTTCAGCATTTATTGTTTGTAGATTTTTTGATGATGGCCATTCTGACTGGTGTGAGGTGATACCTCACTGTAGTTTTGATTTGCATTTCTCTGTTGATTAGTGATATTGAGCATCCTTTCATGTGTTTGTTGGCAATCTGTATATCTTCTTTGGAGAAATGTCTATTTAGGTCTTCTGCCCATTTTTGGATTGGGTTGTTTGTTTTTTGATATTGAGCTGCATGAGCTGCTTGTATATTTTGGAGATTAATCCTTTGTCAGTTGCTTCATTCGCAAATACTTTCTCCCATTCTGAGGGTTGTCTTTTCATCTTGTTTATGTTTTCCTTTGTTGTGCAGAAGCTTTTAAGGTCCCATTTGTTTATTTTTGTTTTTATTTCCATTTCTCTAGGAGGTGGGTCCAAAAGGATCTTGCTGTGATTTATGTCATAGAGGGTTCTGCCTATGTTTTCCTCTAAGAGTTTTATAGTGTCTGGCCTTACATTACTTCTTTAATCCATTTTGAGTATATTTTTGTGTATGGTGTTAGGGAGTGTTCTCATTTCATTATTTTACATGTAGCTGTCCAGTTTTCCCAGCACCACTTATTGAAGAGACTGTCTTTTCTCCATTGTATATTCTTGCCTCCTTTGTCAAATATAAGGTGACCATATGTGCATGGGTTTATCTCTGGGCTTTCTATCCTGTTCCATTGATCTATATTTCTCTTTTTTGTTCCAGTACCATACTGTCTTGATTACTGTAGCTTTGTAGTATAGTCTGAAGTCTGGGAGCCGGATTCCCCCAGTTCCATTTTTCTTTCTCAAGATTGCTTTTGCTGTTCAGGGTCTTTTGTGTTTCCATATAAATTGTGAAATTTTTTGTTCTAGTTCTGTAAAAAATGCCATCGGTAGTTTGATAGGGATCACACTGAATCTGTAGATTGCTTTGGGTAGTATAGTCATTTTCACAATGTTGATTCTTGCAATCCAAGAACATGGTGTATCTCTCCATCTGTTTGTATCATCTTTAATTTCTTTCATCAGTGTCTTATAATTTTCTGCATACAGGTATTTTGTCTCCTTAGGTAGGTTTATTCCTAGGTATTTTATTCTTTTTGTTGCAATGGTAAATGGGAATGTTTCCTTAATTTCTCTTTCAGATTTTTCATCATTAGTGTATTTGGGGGTCTCTTTCTGTCTGCACCTGCTGGCATTTCTCTGTTTCTGACTTCTTCAGCTCTGAGTCTGGGATATTTGCAAAGAAACATGAAAACTCAGGGAGCTCCTTAAGATCTCAGGCTTTGTGGCCCAATGTCCCTAGATGGTTTGCTTTCTTTTCTTCACTTTAAAGAGTTCTCTTATGTTTGTTTTATATATAAAGTTCAAGGTTTTAGTTGTGCTTAGAGAAGAAATAGGGAAAAGTATGTCTACTCCTTCTTCCTGGTTGCAAAATCCCCTGAGGCTTGTTTTTAAGCTTTTCTTAAGGTGAAAACAAGCAGAGTGTAGTATGGGGTTAGTTTAGTCCCACTACTAATGTCTTATCCTCCTGAAGTTTCCACTTAATGCCCTATGTATTACAAAGTCTTTCCACTTTGGCTGATGGGGATGCAAACTCTTCACAAAACATACCTGCCTTTTGACAGTTATGTTAGGTAAGGATATATTTGCTTTAATTTGTAAAAAAATGATTACCATAGAAAGTTTAGTGAACATCTGTCATCGCATATAAATATCAAATTAAAGAAATAGAAAGCAATATATTTTTTCTTTGTGATGAGAGCTCTTAGGGTTACTCTCTTCACAGCTTTTATATATAAGGTACAGCAGTGTTCATTACATTGGTCATGTTGTACATCACATCCCTGGTACTTATGTATTTTATAAGTGGAAGTCTTTGGCCATCTTCCTCCAAGTCCCCCTCCACCCAGCCCCCCACCCCTGGTAACCAAATCTGATCTCTTTTCTATAAGTTTTTTTGTGTGTGTGTGTTTGTTTTTGAAGTATAATTGACCTACAACACTGTGGTAGTTCCTGATATACAACGTAGTAATTCAACATTTCTATATTTCAAAATGATCACCATGATAAGTCTAGTTACCATCTGTCACTATACAAAGATATTACATAATTATTGACTATATTCCCTACACTGTATATCTCATACCCGTGACTCATTTATTTTGTAACTCAAAATTTATACCTCTTAACCTCCCTCACCTATCTCTCTCCCTACCCCCACCTCTGACAACCACCTCTTTGTTCTATGTATCTGTGACTCTGTTTCTGTTTTGTTATGTTTGTTCACTGTTTTTTTTTTTTTTTTTTTTTTTTTAGATTCCACATATAAGCGAAATCATTCAGTATTTCTCTTTGTCGGTCTGACTTATTTCACTTAGCATAAAACCCTCTGGGACCATCCATGTTGTTGCAATTGTCAAGATTTCATTCTTTATTATAACTGAGTAATATTCACATATATATATATATCACTTCTTTTTTATTCATTCTTCTATTGATGGTCACTTAGGTTGCTTCTTTATCTTGGCTATTTTGATAAGTGTGGATTCATGTCTGGGCTCTTTATTCTGTTCTCTTGATTTATGTGTCTGTTTTTGTGCCAGTACTATACTGTTTTGATTACTGTAGCTTGTAAGATAGTTTGATGTCAAGGACCATGATACCTCCAGTTTTGTTCTTCTTTCTCAAGATTGTTTTGACTATTCAGGTTCTTTTGTTTTTCCATACAAATTTTAATAATTATTTGTTCTAGTTCTGTGAAAAATGTCATTTGTATTTTGATAGGTATTGCATTGAATCTATAGATTACCTTGAAGTATGCTCATTTTAACAATATTAATTCTTCCAGTCCATGAGCCCAATATATCTTTCCTACTGTTTATGTCGTCTTCAATTTCTTTCATCAGTGTCTTTCATAGTTTTCCTAGTACAGGTCTTTTACCTCCTTAGTTAGATTTATTCTTAGGTATTTTATTCTTTTGACATGATTATAAATGGGATTTTTAAAAAATTTCTCTTTCTGATAGCTTATCTTTAGTGTATAGAAATGCAACAGATTTCTGTATATTAATTTTGTATCCTACAACTTTACCAAATTCAGTGATGAGTTCTAATAATTCTTTGGTGGTGTGTTTAGGATTTTCTATGCATAGTATCATGCCACCTGCAAACAGTAAGAGTTTGACTTCTCCCTTTCCAATTTGGACTCATTTTATGTCTTTTTCTTTTCTGATTGCTGTGTCTAGGACTTCCAATTGCTGTTGAATAAAAGTAGTGAGATTGGGCTTCCTTGTCTTGTTCCTGATCTTAGAGGAGATGCTTACAGCTTTTCACCATTGAGCATGATGTTAGCTGTGGGCTTGTCATATATGGCCTTATTATATTGAGGTATGTTCCTATATGCCCTAGAGGTGTCCTCTATGTGGGCTCTGAGGGCTTTATTTTGTCCAGAGGACTACTGTAGGGACACTGGTAGGCATGGCTGGCCTCCAGTCCAGTTGGCTGCCAGGTCCCATTTTGTTTAGATGTTGCCGGCAGTTGTGGGTGGAGCTGGGTCATGAGATGGCCAGGTATAGAGCCCTGGTGGGGGTCTCAGAACTAGTGATGGCCAAATGGTGGGCAAAGCCATATCCTACAGTGGCTAAGTGTGGGGCCAGGAGCTGGTGTCTGCCCACTGGTGGGCAGGGCTGAGGCCCAGGTGATCCCAGGGCTGGTTTCCACTCATTTGTGGGTGAGTCCAGGTCCAGGGGCTAGTGATGGCCCACTGATGGCTGAGCTGTGTCCTGGGGTCATTGGCTGCAGGGTCCTGGGTATTCCAGAGTTGGTTTTAGCCTGTAGATGGGTAGGTCAAGGGCACAGTGTGCCCCAGGACTGGTGCCTACCTCCTGGTGGGTGAGGTAGGGTCCTGGGGTTAGTGCCAGTCTGCTGTTGGATGGGGTTAGGTTCAGTGTTTGGCTATAGGGGTCCCGGGGGTGGGGGGCCTGGGCTAGTGCCATTTCCACTGGAGTGTGGGGCTGTGTCCTGGGCCCTCTGGTGGGTGTGGCCAGGTACTGTGGTGGTGGTGGGGGCTCAGGGAATTCTACCACAGCCGGCCTGGGGTGTCCAGGGCTTCCCTGGTGGTGCAGGGGTTAAGAATCCGCCTGCCAATGCAAGGGACACGGGTTCAAGCCCTGGTCCTGGAGGATCCCACATGCCATGGAGCAACTAAGCCCATATGCCACAACTACTGAGTCTGCACTCTAGAGCTTGTGAGCCACGACTACTGAGCTCACGAGCCACAACTACTGAGGCCCGTGTACCTAGAACCTGTGCTCTGCAACAAGAGAAGCAACCGCAATGAGAAGCCTGTGCACTGCAACGAAGAGCAGCCCCCACTTGACACAACTAGAGGAAGCCTGCGCGCAGCAACAAAGACCCAATACAGCCAAAAACAAATAAATTAAGTAAATAAATTTTTTAAAAATGTGTTTTTTTCCTCAGATAAACCCAGTGGGTTGGTGCCCATTGGCTGGTGGGTAGGGCCAGGTCCCAGGACTAATAAGCTAGAAGGAGGATCCAAAATGGTAGTTGTCAGTTCCAGTGTCCATGTGGTGAGATGAGCACCCCAAAATGGATGCTGCAGCAATTATGTCACCAGGTGGGTCCCAATTGCCCCCTGCTTCTCTGGGAGGCTGTTCAAGATCAGCAAGTGGATCTGACCCAGGATCCTTTCAAATTATGGCTTCTACCCTGGGTTCTGGAGCATGTGAAATTTTGTGTGCACCTTTTAAGACAGCGTTCCCCAACATTTTTGGCACCAGGGACCGGTTTCATGGAAGACAATTTTTCCACGGACTGGGAGTGGGTGGGTTCAGGTGGTAATGGGAACAGTGATGGGAAGCCATGGGGAGCGGCAGATGAAGCTTCGCTCGCTCGTCCACCTTTCACCTCCTGCTGTGTGACCTCGTTCCTAACTGGCCACCAATTGCTACCGGTCCGAGGCCCTGGGGTTGGGGACCCCTGCTTTAAGAGTAGAGTCTCTATTTCCCAGGGACCTCTGCTCTCCTGAAAGTAAGCCCCACTGGCCTTCAAAGCCAAATGATCTGAGGGCTCACCTTCTCCATGCAGGACCCCAGCCCTGGGGATCCTGAGGTGGGGCTTGCACCGCTTGCTCTTTGGGGAGAACCTCTGCAATTGTAATTATCCTCCCGTTGTGGGTCACCTACCTGGGGGTAGGGGTCTTGACTGTACTGCATCTCCACCCCTCCCACCCATCTTGTTGTGGCTCCTTCTTTATACCTCTTGTTGTAAAAGACTTTTCTGTGAGTCTTTTGGACATTCTCATTAATAGTTGATCTGTAAATATTTGTGTGTCTGTGGAAAGAGATGAGCTCAGGGTCTTCCTATTTTCACATCCTTGCCATTATCGTCTCTTTGTTTTGATTTTAGTTATTTTTTTTGTTATTGGTGTGGTTGGAGATTTTCTTTCATATGTAAATTCTGTATCTGCCCCTTAATGCCTGTAATCTTTCCAGTTTGCTAAGAGTCATCTTGTCACTGAAGGCTTACATAAGGTCTGGTTTTTCCATCCCTATTCATTAACTTCTTACAATATCGGTGGAACTCTTGAGGCTGGGAGCTGGGGAGGTTTTTATTTCCCCCAGTCAACACCTCTTGCACTATGTTCCCGCTCCTCCCACATTACCACTGCCTACTTTTCGCTTCACGTCCTGTGTATCCTGGCTTTTTTTTCCTGCACTTTGCATATAGGTGGAAACCACTCTCAACCTTTGGGCTCTCAGAGCACCACTGACTCAGTGATAGGACGCAGCAAGCTCTTCTGAATGTTGGAAAGAGTGAGGAGGGGGTTACATTAGAGCATCAGCTCCTTGCCCTAGAGCCTAGGAAGTAATTGAAAATCCGGTGTTACACTTCCCTCTTCTCAGCAATCTCTCGCTAGCCTCAGTATGGGGGCTTTTCCTCCATCAAGGTCAAGTCTTCTTTGGTCGCAGGCATTCCGCCACATTGCCCACCCCTCTCTCCTCAACCACTTCATACCCCGTTCCTTCACTCTGCCTCTGAAATTCCTCTTCACTTCCCAGGCACAGCACACTGGCTCCATCCCTTCACTGTTGCCTGTTCAGACCTTGTCTGGAGTGTGAGCAGTCTCATCTTTCTCACCAAACATTTTTCACATACAATGTTTCCTGAGAAGAAAATTTTTTTTTTTTTTTTTGCCTTCAGGATTATCCATTGGAAAACTGCAGGGGGCACCTTTCACAGAAAATATGCACTGAGCAAGTCCTGGATCTGTCTGCCTGGAACCTAGTCCTGGGTGAGGTGCAGACTTTAGCTCTTTGACTGTTAACATATGCCTTCAGCACACTCTTTCTCATTTGCAATTTGTCTTAGAATGTTTGTTGCTTTATCCTGCTGTATAAGCATATTTATATTCATAAAACCTGTATTTGAAATTGATTATATGATTTTCCCTTTATGTGTATTTATTATTCAGGCTTATTTAGAAACTCCTTCTCTGTCTAAAGGCTATAAAATATCAGTTACATTTATTGCGAGTACATGTCTTATTTCTCTCTCTCTTTTTTTTTTGAAATCTGTGATCCTGTTGGAAACATTTTGATGTAAGAAGGGGGCTGAGGATCCCACATTCCTCTCCCACTTGCCAAAGAACTTATCTGACATCATTTGCTGGTTAAAGAATTATTCTCTGTTGAGTTGGAATGGCATTTTTTTCACACACTCAGTTGCTATTTATACTTGAGTCTTTGACTGAATTCGAGTATACACATTCCAATGTATAAAATAGATAACTAATAAGGACCTACTGTATAGCACAGGGGACTCTACTCAATACTCTGTAATGACCTATATGGGAAAAGAATCTAAAAAAGAGTGGATATATGTATATGTATAACTGAATCACTTTGTTGTACAGCAGAAACTAACACAATGTTGTCAATCAACTATACTGCAATAAAAATTTTTAAAAAATTAAAAGAAAAATTGTGAAAAAAGATTAAAGTCTTATCTGGACCCTCCTCTCCCCTGGCCCTGTGTCTTTTACATGTTGCCAGTTGTGTCCATCATTAATCGTTTAACATTAACGTCCTTCATAACATCTGGTTGCTGAAAAATGAGATTATCTCTACCCCCCATTCCCTATCATGACTTCATTTTATCTCTGTTATTCTAAAGACTTTATCTTGGGGTTCAAGGTCCTAGACTGCCAGAGTTATATGGAGTCTGAGCGTCATCAGGGGCCAGCACATCATGCCATGGATGGAGAAATTGAGGACATAAAAATATAGCAACCGGGCTGCTGATGCCTGGGGAGTCATTAGCAGAGCCAGGATTGAAGTGAAGTTTATGCATTCTGTCTCTACCCTTCATCTTCATTTCTACCGCATCACACGTGTCCTTGTAACTTACCTTCGCTCCCTGTGCTGGCCTCCTTCTCCCACCCCAGTGCATGCTACCCAGACTTCCTACCATGATCTTGGAAAAGCAGAAGCTTAGCAAGAGAGAAGCATGTTGCCTGTGTGGGAAATTCTACCCTGTTACACCTCATGGGCCTTTTCTGAGCTACATGGAGTAAAAAGACCCTGAAGTCAGGGCCACCTGCCTCTGGAGGCTGTCTGACCAAGTGTGACTTGAGGTGGGGATGGCTGTCCTCCCAGTCCTGGTGCAGGACCCCAGGGATGGCATCTGGCTCAGAGCTTATTGATGATGAGGCTGGTGGAAATGGAGCAAAGACCAACAGACCTGCAAGGGTGGTTCCTGAAAGACAAGCCACACTGGCTGCTCTGTGAGTTGAAAGGCAAGCAGACCATGGGCATGAGGGCCCGGTGCGTGTGTGTGCTTTGTGATGTGCTGCAGAGATCAGTGGTGTGAACAGGGTGGCAAGTAGGGGGTATCTGTGAATGCTGGGAGGATGGCATTTGGAGAGGAAAATACTGGACAGAAAATGTGGACACTTTCCTGGTTGTAGGGGGAATGGTGTCTGCTACTCCTGGGAAACGCTGGGTCCTGATGCTGTACATGAAGGATTTCTAAATTGCCCCCTTCTGAGTAGTTTCCGTTGTACCTGCTGCCTGGGCCTTGGCTGGGAGGGACTTTGGGACCTGGTGACCCCAGGGCGGTGATGTGCTGCTTCATTCAGTTTCCTGGGCAGGTTCAGCAGCTTTATCATGAAGGCTGCTTCAACAGAGAACATTTTTCAGGGGATATAATTCCTGCTTTGTGGAGGAGAAGCAACACAAATTTTATTGCCTGAGAAATATAAATTTCACTGATAATGTCACCCTAATTTTCTTCTTTCTGACCTCATTTTTCATACCAAGTTGAGGTGGCCTGAGAAGCCTTGGGTTACGTGTATTTTCCCACGTTGCCTTGGACACACAGTATGTTAGTCGAGTTGTGACTGTTCCGAGATTAGCACTATTCAAAATATGCTACCTTTGCCCCCAAGTATATGGCCTGCATTTTTTCAAGGCTGAGGTCTGTCAGGAAAAGGAGGAGAAACAAGTTGTGGGAAAGCTTGATAATAGTCAAAAAAGAAGAGAGTATCTCTTCTAAACATGCCTCTGAAGCAGATTCCCATGGAAATCTTGTTAAGTTTGTAACAGAAACGAGGAGCAGGTATTTAGAATGCTCATAATTCTAAAATGAATTGCAAACTACAAAATCTCAGTAGTTCTGTTTTGAGTACATCACTGTGTAAATATTAACAGATGGGGACATTGACTCAAAATAGTTACTTCTCATAGTAAGTGGCTCCCCTATAGATACCTTAGAACTCTTCCCTTGGAACAGAGGAAGCAGAAGCTCATACCTCTCTGGGTGGTTAGAGGGATGAGATGCTCGGGTGCTTTTGGCTATCATTTTTCTTCGTGAACCTCCTCCATTTTGGTCACTAATCAGTGATGTTGGCAATAAGTCACCCATTAGGGTGGGTTCAAACAGCATTTTGAGAGACACTAGCTGTTTGTCTACACTGGGATTGGAGAAACCCCACAGAAGCAGGTTATGGACTGAAATTTTGTTTTCCCCCCAAATTCATATGTTGAATCCCTGCTCCCTAATGTGGTGGTATTAGGAGGTAATTATATTTAGATGAGGCCATCTAGATAGAGCACTGTGGTTGGATTAGTGCCCTTAGGAGGAGAGGAAAAGGCACCAGAGCTTTCTCTCCACCAGGTGAGAGCACAGCAAGAAGGTGACCATCTGATGTCAGGAAGAGGGCCCTTGCCAGACACCGAATCTGCCAGCAGCTAAATCTTGGAGTCCTCAGCCTCCAGATCTGTGAGTAAAACGTCTGTTGTTTAAGTCCCCTGGTTTATGGTATTTTGCTCTGTCAGCCCGATTAGACTAAGGCAGAACAAGTAGTCCCAGTGTCAGAGAGAACTTGGCCCCAGGCTTTGCTCCACTGCCCAGCTTAACTGGATGGCCTTGCACTTCTCTGAACTCTAGTTTTCCTCATCTCTAAAACAGATGTAATATACCTTCCTTGTAGGACTATTGTTCCGTTTAGAACACACTCACCCAACCCTTCACTCCTTCTTGCCCCTCCATGTATATATAATGCATCCAGCCCTGTACCATTGGTACATATTTGGACCTCAGTACATAATTCTTATTGTTTATTGGTTTAGAAAAATAGAAGATCTTTTGGAGCTGCCATCTATGTGGTGAATGTGATGTGCTAAAGGAGACATTGAGAAATTGGACTTCAGACTGGAGGCACCAACTGGATTTTGGAGGTACTAAATTTGGAGGGACTCAAATTTGACTTATTTTTAGGATACTTGAATATGGAAGCTCAAAAGATAACATCCATTCTACTCTAGAGGTAGGCACCCAATAATAAACTCCTATGAATAGTAAAGAAAAACTGCTGCATACAGCTTTTCTATTTTTTGAGTAATAGGATCCGATCCCACAGTAATGGTATTGAGTAAATTATAACGCTCCCATTAAATTATAGTCCTGTGTCAAATAGTTGTGAATTCAATTATGCTGCTTAGCTTCTAGCTATCCTGCATATTTCATCAAAAGCTGATTTGTCAGTGATGGCAGTAGCTCCACATTGCTATGAGAAAAAGGACATACTAGGTAAAACTTGGGTTGAAAGTCAACCAGTG
This sequence comes from Hyperoodon ampullatus, assembly GCF_949752795.1. NCBI lineage: Eukaryota > Metazoa > Chordata > Mammalia > Artiodactyla > Ziphiidae > Hyperoodon > Hyperoodon ampullatus. Next base: position 83,241,568 of record NC_136928.1, read on the forward strand.
AATGAGAAGCTTATCAAAGTCCTACATTAACCAGGTCATTGCAGTCATCCTGTGACCTTCTGTTCTAGGGAGGCTGTCTTTTGTGCTGTTCCTCTGTCCAGGCCTGAGAGAGGAGGAATGCGAGGTTCCCCTCAACTCTCAGGTGAAACCAAAAGTGGATCCCACCTGAGAAAAAGGAGGCTTCAGTGCACTGGGCTCAGGTGTAAGTCTGCCAGGAAACCTCAAGGGCAAGGTAGCCCCCACAGAGCGAGCATAGACTCCAGTTAGTGACAGGAAGCCCGAGGGTCAGCTTTCAGGGATTCAGTTTTCTTTAGGGGAGAGGATCTGAGTTAAATAGCTCCCCTGAGGAATAGTAAAACTCCAGCATAGACCAAGAAGTCTTCAAAGCAAGGTCAAAGGCAATAAGCAACATTGGCATGACCAAAGGAAGTGATTGCCTGGGAGTTGCAAGTTCTTTATAAGAGGGCTGGGGACCCATTTGTTTATTACTATTATTATTAATTTTTACTTTTGTTTTTGTTTCCATTATTCCAGGAAATGAATCCAAAAAAATATTGTGATTTATGTCAAAGAGTGTTCTGTCTATGTTTTCCTCTAGGAGTTTTATAGTTATCTGGTCTTACATTTAGATCTTTAATCCTTTTTGAGTTTATTTTTGTGCATGGTGATAGAGAATGTCCTAATTTTATTCTTTTACATGGAACTTTCCAGTTTTCCCAGCACCACTTGTTGAACAGACTATCTTTTCTCCATTGTATATTCTTGCCTACTTTGTTGTAGATTAATTGACCATAAGTGTATGGGTTTATTTCTGGGTTTTCTGTCCTGTCTCATTGATCTATGTGTCTGTTTTTATGCCAGTACCATACTGTTTTGATTACTGTAGCTTTGTAGTATAGCCTGAAGTCAGCGAAGAAATGGGACCTAATTAAACTGAAAATCTTTTGCACAGCAAAGGAAACCATAAACAAAATGAAAAGACAACTTACAATATGGGAGGAAATATTTGCAAGTGATGTGACCAACAAGGGCTTAATTTCCAAAATTTACATACAGCTTATACAGCTCAATATCAAAAAAACCAAACAACCCAGTCAAAAAATGGGCAGAAGATCTAAATAGACATTTCTCCAAAGAAGACATACAGATTGCCAACAGGCACATGAAAAGATGCTCAACATCAGTAATGATTAGAGAAATGCAAATTAAAAGTACAATGAGGTATTACACCTCATTCACACCAGTCAGAATGGCCATTGTCAAAAAGATTACAAATAATAAATGCTGGAGAGGGTGTGGAGAAAAGGGACCCCTCCTGCACTGTTGGTGGGAATGTAAATTGGTGCAGCCACCATGGAGAATAGTATGGAGATTCCTTAAAGAACTAAAATTAGAGTTACCATATGATCCAGCAATCCCACTCCTGGGCATATATCTGGAAAAGACGAAAACTCTAATTCACCACAACGTTCATAGCAGCACTACTTACAATAGCCAAGACATGGAAACAATCTAAATGTCCATTGGCAGATGAATGGATAAAGAAGATGTGGGGTGTATGTGTATATATATATATATATATATATATATATGTGTGTATATATATATATATATATATATATATATATATATATAATGGAATGTTACTCAGCCATAAAAAAGAATGAAATAAAGCCATTTGCAGCAACATGGATGGGCCCAGAGATTATCATACTAAGTGAAATAAATTAGAAAGAGAAAGACAAATACCATATGATACCACTTATATGTGGAATCCAAAAAAATGATACAAATGAACTTATTTACAAAACAGAAATGGATTCACAGACATAGAAAAGAAACTTATGGTTACTGAAGGGGAAAAGTGGGGGAGGGATAAATTGGGAATTTGGGTTTAACAGGTACACACTACTCTATATAAAATAGATAAACAACCAGGACCTACTGTATAGCACAGGGAACTATATTCATTATCTTTTAATAACTTATAACAGAAAAGAACCTGAAAAAGAATACATGTGTATATTCTTTTTCTATATACATATATATAATATATTCTTTTTCTATATGTAGAGAAGAATATATATATATATCACTGAATAACTTTTTCTGTACACCTGAAACATTGTAAACCAGCTATGCTTCAATTAAAAAAAATAAGAAGGATGGAGAGTACAATAAAATGGAAAGAGAGGCTGTGTGGGGATAAACAAATTGTTCTTCCAGCAAAAGTACAATTGGATAAAAGAACTTGGTCTGTAGGTCTTAGGACAGTAAAGCAACCAGCAGTTTGACAGAGTGGAAACACACTTGGCTGTGGAGTTGTGTTCAATGCCAGGTTCAGATCCCTGTTTTGATGCTCACAAGGGGTGACCTTGAAGTAGATCTCCATCTGTAAATGGAAATAATGACCCTTTCATGCTTGTCTTGGCAGCTGTCAAAAACCAACCTAAAGCATCCTGACACAATGCAAGTGTACAGTGAAAGAGACCAGGGTCTCTGGAGCCAAACTGCTGTGGTCTGGATTTTGTCTCCAGTACTGAGTAGTGGTGTGATTTGGGGCAAGCTCTTTTATTTCCCTATGCCTCAGTTTCCTCATCTGTAATGGGGCAAACAACACTGCTTACCTCAAATCACTGATGTGAAGAGTAAAGGAATAATATGTGTAATATACTTGGAACAGTGCCTGGCATTTAAGAATGTTACTATATAAGTGTTTGCTATTATTGTGAGTAAGCATATTATTGTTATCACTCCTTAAGGAACTCTATGGTCCAGAGAGAATATTGTGTAAGGGAATCATAAGGATGAGAAGGATGCTTGAGAAGGAATCAATAACTGTCTCCATTTTATAGTGTAAGAAGACCTTGGTTCCATTTCTACCTCATTGAGGGACACGCTTTCCAACTCCATCCCCTGATTGTGATGTAGAGCTGGGATTTGAATTCCGTTATATTACAGTACCTCCTCCTAAACATCCATTGCTATGCAACTAAGATAAAACCTAACTGATTAACTGGCTCCTTGTCTCTAGGACTTGACCTATTAATTTATTAATTAGGGTTGATTGTACAATACTATAAAGCCTGGCTTGGGTCACTGTTGGGAGTATTTGAGCAGTCATGTAGCTGAGAGCATGCCAGGGCAGAGGAGGCATGTTATCAAGAGGGAAAAGGTGATCCCAGAATCTACAGGTATGGCGAGGTGACGTTGATTCCTGTAAGGTTCTAGAAGATCCACGTGTTAGGCATGAAAAATTTTTACTCGTGTCTCATTCTTCCAATGACTGGTCAGAGGATTGAGCTCTGCTTCCTGGAAGTTTAGCATGGGCTTGAGGAGAGAGGTGATAGATGTCAGTTCTTACTTACTGGGGCGCAACTCTGAGCCTGCTCTTCTCTGCTCCCCATGGCAGAAGTACACGTTGGCACGAAAGTGCCTTGAGAACAAAATATTCTGGTGTTCTGAGCTGACTCAAGGAGGACAGCTGTCTTGGAGAGGCACTAAACGCCTCTTTGTCGAGCCACTGTTATTTTGGTTTTGTTCTTTCATTTGGTATTCATTTGTTTTTTAAATGGAAGCATTGTCTATCTTAATAGTATAAGGAAGTATAGTCTATCTTGATTGATATTATATGGCTTGTAAATGAATAGGTATAAATAAAAAGTGATCATTAGGAATTCATAGACTTCCTATATGTGATGAATATAGGCCATTCCTTTTTATTGTGCTATTAGACTAGCAAACTGGGATGATGATGTATCATGTCACTACCGAGTTTTCATTACACTTGTTGAGAAAAAATTTATTAAAGTTTCTTGTGCAAGAAGGAAAAGTATTCGTTTGGTGCTATAAGAGTTAAGTGGATTTTAACAGGTTGATTAATGTATTAAAATGAATCTGAGCAAAACCCCTGGTGAAGTATCATGGGATTGGTTCATTCTTTGACTGTACCTTCCATAAACAATGAATGGATAGAACCAGGATTTAGAATACTCTTGCTAAATGTCTAAATCAACGAGATTAAATTCAAATTAATTGTGCCCAGTTGTATGTTGTGTTTTTAATTGTATAACATAAAATTTCCATTATCACTTAATATAATGTTATTTATTTTCTCCAAAGATTGGTAAACACTTAGCTAACCAAGAGTAGGAGAACAGTTAAATATATTGTAGTTTGTGTCCTTAAAGAACATTGAATGTCATAGGGTTTGCTAAAGGTATAATGTTAAATTAAAAGGTAAACTAATTACAAAATTATATACAGTGTGATCCCAATGTAGTTTTAAAAGGAAAGGCCCAAAGTACCAAAGGTGATTTTTCTTCTTTCTTTCTCTGTTTGCATTTTCAAGAATTTTTTACATCAGCAGGTATTATTTTTATAATGAAAGTAACATACTTTTAAAAAGAGAGAAAACTTTATATAATGATTTCTGAGTTAGGGTAGAATCTACTTTTTCCCACATGTAGTTGGGATCGGCATAAACTTTAATACCTCAGTTGAGTTTTTCATGCCTATGATGATGTAGGAAATTTGGGGTCTTTGAAATGTTATTGGTGCTGCTGCAGGAGCTAGTCTACCTCTGATCTGTGAGTTCATATTTTAACATAGTTTAAGGTGTTTTCTGGAAAACTATACTGTAAAATATGTGTAAGCCTGTTTCAATGTGGCAATAGTTGAGGAAGACAGCATTCAAATAAGTTTTTTACCTAAACAAAGCAAGTATTTTCTTGACTTGGGGTATCCTTGAATATGCTTGTTTTTTTTTTGAGGAAGTGCACTTAAATATTTATCTTGTTTTAGATGAAGTTAACAAGTACCTGAATTTCAATTTTTTTTTTTTTCAGTATGCGGGCCTCTCACTGTTGTGGCCTCTCCCGTTGCAGAGCACAGGCTCCAGATGCTCAGGCTCAGAGGCCAGGGCTCACTGGTCTAGCCGCTCCGTGGCATGTGGAATCTTCCCAGACCGGGACACGAACCCGTGTCCCCTGCATTGGGCAGGTGGACTCTCAACCACTGCGCCACCAGGGAAGCCCTCAAATGTTTTTAAAAAACTCTTTTCAGTTTATATGAAAGAGCTTTTTCATTAGTTTTGTTGTTGTTCTATTTTAGTCTAGTACTGCATCTAGTTTCTTCCTAAATTTAAACAATTTAATGGGGGGAGTTAATATTTCAGTACTTTAAATGATACTTAAAAATGTGCTCTGAACTTGCTTGAAGATCACCTACTTTATAGCTTGCTTGCTACACAATTTGTTTTAGCTCTTGCTATTTAATTTTCACTACTTTAAAAAGGAAGAATTTAAAGTACCACAAATTCCTCATTTATTTTACATTTTTAATACATTATTATAACTTTCATTCTAAATGCTATATTGAACTGGGCTGTGTTGCACTGGAAAATATGTATGTAAAACATGGGTAAGTTAGCAGAATCCTTTTGTTTCTCAGGCACTCACTTGCATTTAAATTGGGAAACGTCTAAGAACCTTATAAATGCTTTATTTAATAGAATACATTTGGGGAAGTGTACTTTGATTTTTAAAGGGTTTCTCCTGATTTAAGACCCTATGGCTGTATGGTTTTCAGTGGTCCATTTGAGGTTTCTTTATGACTCATGGTTTGAAATAAAAGGTATTTGATTGAAAACAAAATAAAAAACTTCTCAACAGATATATAAAGAACTTTGTGAAAAAATGTATCAGAAAAAATTCCCTGGATTTTTCTCAAGTACTATCTGCTTTCATTCATTCACACATTCATTCTTTCATTTACTTGTTCATTCAGTACATCAGTAGTGAAAACCTAAGGTGCTCAAGGCCACAGGTGCCCTAAGTCATTTGTTAGCTCTTCAAGTACCGGTCATGTTCTCCACTGTACTTGAGTGTTTGGAGATGCTGAACTACACTGTGAGCTGCTTGTCACAATATTACTGCTGGTGTATTGTAAAAATTACAGTGTGTTCATTGTTCCCTCTTCCTGTACTAATTTCCTTCCTTCCAGCTAATGGAGAATTAAAACAGATGCAGAGAGAAGAGGGCAGGATGGCAACCTTAGCCATCACAGCCCGGGAGCAAGGGAGCGGTGGGTCAGATTATACAGGGACCTATTTGGGGTGCTTTTTACCACGTATTTTGCATCCATGACACTTTCCCAAGAGTGAGAAGCAAAACAAAAGAACACATGCAGGTCAAGGATTTGAGGTTAGTTTGATTTGTGTTGTTATCTGGGAGCCAGGGAAAGCCAGAGGGAGGAGCTTGACTTGTTAAGCCCAGATGTGCACGTATGTGCAACTAGTTAATTTGTGCAGATCCTTAGCAGACAACATCTACCTTATAAAGTAAATAATAATGATTTTGAAAAAAATCATAGGCAGAAATGGTGCTATGCAGCAAACAGGCCCTTGGAAGTGGCTCCCCACTCCTGCATCCTGGCACCTTCACTGTACCAGGTGCAGAGTTCCTAAGTGGTACCTATCAGTATTGGTTGTATGTTGAATTGGCTGAGCCTTTCACTTTTCAACATCAATTCGTTTATAGGGGGGTGCTTTTAATATTCTAAAATATAGTAGAATGTGGAAAAGAAAAAATTTCACCATCATGGAAGCTTCCATTGTCCCCCCGGCACTGTATTTTGTAACTTAATTTTAAAAGTCATAGGTCATGGGGAAGAAAGCATTTCATAAGCCTCTTGGGAAACAGGTCTCTCCTCTATTCCCTGTGGACTGTTATTTGGAAAAACTGAAAGGCCAAAATATCCTCAGAATTAGAGGACCAGGCAATTTCACTTTGTTCCTTTATTGATAATGGGATGGCAGAGATAAATATATATATATATATATATATATATATATATATATATATATATATATATATATATATATATATATATATATATATATATTTTTTTGCTCTACGTGGGCCTCCCACCGCTGTGGCCTCTCCCATTGTGGAGCACAGGCTCCAGACGCGCAGGCCCAGCGGCCATGTCTCACGGACCCAGCCACTCTGCGGCACGTGGGATCCCCCCGGACCGGGGCACGAACCCGCGTCCCCTGCATCGGCAGGCGGACTCACAACCACTGCGCCACCAAGGAAGTCCGATAAATATATTTTATTTGAAATGTAATTTTTTGCTTAAAAAATAAGATGTCCTTATAAAAATTCAGAAACTATAAGAACATATTTATATCATATAAATTTACTTTTAAACATATTTGAAAGTAAAAGTAACCCTGATTTTCCCACTAGACATAATCACTGTTTATATGTGTAGTTAGATAGAAATATACATATATATGGTTTGATATAAAAATTATACAATTCTTCATATACAATATAATATCTCAACTGTGTATATTTATAGAATATTTTGCATTTTTCCCATTGTTATACATAAAATTTTTTCTTAGCACTTAAAATATAAATGGACATACCTCCTTTTATAAACCTCATTTTATTGCCTGCATAATATTCCATTCCACATTCACAATAGTGATTTTTTTCATGTAAAAATTCCCTTTGGGTATAAAATCATAGGCTGTTACTGTTTCTACCTGCAGAAGCATCATGCAACTCTAAGAAGATATTTCTTAGATGAATTGCTAAAAAAAATCCACAGACTATGGCCAGCAATAAGTATCAGGTTCACCTACTCTCATCTAAAACTGGAAAGAGTTAACATATGTGCTGTCACCATGAGCACAAGTGTGGGCAGGAAAGCCGTTCTCCTCCTTAACCGTTTTAAAATCACACCCATGATACATCTGGAAGTGATGTCAGGCCAAGATAGAAGCATTCCTAAATTCTAATGAACACAGCAACAGGAAAACACAACGGAGACCTCAGAACACAGAAATCCAAAAGTAGACATTATCTCTCCGTGTCTATTCAACGACAAAGTGTCGACACTTGCTAATTAAATGCGCAGAATCTCTTCTCGCTTTGTGAAATATATTTCATTCGTATACATTATATAAAACCCTGTAACTTAAAAGGAGAAATTATATGACTATTTCTGGTGGGGATTTTAAATTCTGACTTTACAGAATGACTAAGCCGTCTTGAATTCATAAATATATCTCACTTACTCAGTTGTGTCCACAATAGATGGATCTGCCATCGTCCCATTTGCTGGCTTTGCTGATCGCCTGCGTTTCCAGATTTAGAAGGGCCACTGTCTAGACCTCCTGACGTGTGTGCAGCCTGGGCTGTGATCAGCCTGGCCTGCAGGACCGCTCCTGTCAAGACGCGCCATCCCCACTCAGGCTCCGGAGACGTGTTTAATCTTGGTGCTGTTTGCAGACAGACTTTAAAAAGCTGTCCCGAGAATACATCTCTGCCAGTAGTTTAGTATGTCAAGCTGAGGACAAGAATTTTGTTCTATTCTTAAGATACAACTATTTGTGTATGGGGAGTTTTGGCCAACGAGGAAAGAAAGCTGAAGGTCAGGAAAACAACTCTGTGGGATCCCACACCCCATGGGGTTTTGGAAGGGCCTCTTCTGGGGAGGGAAAGATCTGGAAGGGTCAGCACACCCCGGGGGTGGCTGTTTTGTGGCTTCGTGAGATATTAACCCTCCACACTCCAGGGTACAGATGAGAGATGTCCAAGCTAGAAGAATTCTCTGTTTACTTAAAAATTGTTTATGTTCTTTTTTTTTTGGAAAAATAATAAAATCCTCAACAAGATTGTATGCAGACACTTGTTCAGAGGAAGAAGCATGAAGAATAAAGGTAAATATTTGCAGAGAGACTGGACTTGAGGAGACTGGAGGGTAATGCAAATTTATTATCCTGGAGACTCTAAATATGCTTTATTTTTAAAAAGGCACTTAGTATCTCCACTACACAGGTGGAGAAGGATGTGGAACATGAGGGCAAGCCTCGTGTTGGGTGGGGTGTCTGCCCTGCCACCTGCCTGTCAGACCAGTGCTGCCACGGGCCACTCCAAGGGTTGGCTCAGGACTCCTCGCATGAATAAGAAACCAAGGAAAGGATAATTTATGGCATGTGCTTTGAGATTCCCTTAAATAGAAAAGACCAGCCGCTCAAGTTTTCTCAGCATGTTTGCTGCTCCCATGCCTCTCACTGAACACACGGCAAACACAGACCCACAGAAATGTCTGGAAGAGATTTGGGAGCAAGCACAGCGTCCAGATTGCAAGGTCCTGAATTACTTCGTAAAGACACCCACCCCGCAGAATGATTGCAAGGTCAAGTGAGGAACGCGTAGGAACACACCTCGCCAGGGTCTGGCCCTCCTAGCTGGTCCCTCATCCATCAAGCCTCATTTCCTTTGCCAAAGTGTAAATTTGACCAAAGAAGTAGCTTATTAATTATAACCCCCAAGTAATAGCTCACTTTAGAATGCATTATATGTTGTGATTTATACATAGTCTTAATTGTCAACTGAGCATATGTTAAATTTTAACTTTGAATAAAATTAAAATTAATTAAATATCTACCTGGGATGGAATATTTCATTATTATTTAAAATACCTGGGAAGTCATCATGTTAGAGCTCATATTCCCTACTACTAGAAAGAAGGAAAACAATGAACATTTTTGTAGACATCTGCTATTTTTAGATCTTGTGCTCAGTGACTTAAAATATGTGGCAGTTTATGTCAGGGGGTGAGAGTGATTTTAGGGACCCCCTGTGCTCTTATACCCATTCCCAGGTTCCCACTGAAGACTCAGATTGGGTATTTGCAAAATTCAAGGGTAAGTGGTTGTGATGTGTGAGGGATTCTTAGGAGGAGAGCAAAGTGGTGAATCTTAGCCTGAGTGTATAGAGTGGCCCCCAGCCAAGAGCCAGAGGTCCAAGGGGCTGGAGGGACACAGAGCAGGCGAAGGTCAGCTGGAGTAAGGGAGCTTGAGGGAAGGCTTCTCAGAAGAGAGGGCAACTGGGGATGGTCCTGTGGAAAGAAGCAAGGACATTCCAGCAAAGAGAGCACAGGAAAAGGAGCCGTCGAGGTCAGGGTGCAGGCAGGGTTAGGGTATGGCGTATCTGGGGAGTAAGATGGAGCCCGCTGTGGCGAGAGCCTGGGCTTGGCTGTGAGCCAAGCTTGGAAGAGTCCTGTGTCCTCCTGTAACTTTACTCTGATGTGATGCAACAGACACAGCTGGCTGGAAGGGCCTGGAGAATCAGTTACCCGTTTCCCAACACTTGCTCAGAAAGTGCCCTGGGGAAGAATCCACAATCTTCACTGGACTTTGCAATTGCACATGACAGAACTCTGAGTCCCAGGAAGCTAAAGTGAGGAACAACTTCATTTCATGGTGGGAGGTGCTTTTTAGAGCAGATTATTTCATATCTATTGTCTTCATTACACAGATGAATCATTTTAAAGCATTTACTGGGCACATGACGACTCTGTACTTAGTGCTATATAATATATACCAGGAGAGTGGAGGCAACCTGGCCATGAGAAACTTCCAGTTGAGTTAGATTGACTCAGCCCATCCAGGCAGCTGGGTGAGGGTCTCTGTACGGTGCTCACCTGGGGCAAATGGGTATGGACCGGAAGACAGAGAGGGCTTCATGAAAGGAACAGGGACATGACTGGGATGGCAGATCATGTCTAGATGGATAAAGGGGAGGAGCAAAAGCATCCCGTGCAAGGGGAATCCTCCAAAACATGCTTTTGGGTACGAGTTTGTGAAATGAAAATAAGAGCTTTGGAGATCAGCCTTAGTGGAATGGAATAAATCAAGTGTAACTTGGCTGGAAGGGAGGAGAAATGTGGGGTAGACATCGATGTTTAGGTGATTGAAGAGCCAGGTAGATGGGTTAAAACATGCTGCATTCAGCAGGAGTAGCAAGCACGTACGCATCGCTGTCTTCAAGGCCGGGCAGCTATCACAGCCTGAGAAGCCGTCAAGTATAGGGCGATAGGGAGTGGTGGAGCCTGCGGTGAACCAGAGAATGCATGGAGGCCTCTAGATGTCAGACTCTATTTTTTAACCTAGTGCTGGACGAACAAAACTTTGTGGTGGTGGTGACAGACGTTAAGTCTGTCAACTCTTTTTTTGGGGGGAGGGGATATAATTTTAATATTGTAAACTCTCTCAGGAAATAAAGGAACGGTAGTTTTGGGACGTTAACCCGCTTCTACGTCGAGCGAGGGAGCAGAGGCTGCTATAGAGACGAGGTGATTTCTGAGCTCTGGGCCTGAGCCATCAGGCCTGCATGTGAGAAGAGTGGGTGCTGAGAAACGGGTCCCTGAGAGACTGTGGGAGGAGAGACATATCAGGGTTAAGTTGAGGCAGGTTATGAAGAGTAAATCCACTGGACCCCCCCCCGCCATGTTATTCCCATGCACCGAGAAGGGCCAGTTTTGAGGAAGAGATTGGAGGTGAGGCTAATCCATCCAGAACAGCTGTGTCCTCCAACCTCCGTGAGCAGGTGACAGTCAAGGATGTCCACTCTCAAGTTCTGAAGTTTTATAATTTCCCATATCCTAAGTCAGAAAAGATCAAACCAGAATAGTTTTATAAATGAATGCTGTAATGTAAAAAAAAAAATCAAACTTAAACCACAACCCCCATCTTTTTTGCATTTTCTTTGTTATTATTACTAATATTACACAGGTCCACACAGTCTGAGAGTATCTGGTATAGCTCCAGGAACTGTGGTGAAGGAAGTGAGAAAAGAAGAGAGAAAGAAAAAGTGGAATTCCAATGAGGAAAAGTGAAGCATCTCCAGCTTAAAAACAAACAAAACACTGTCATGATTATTAAAAATAGAAACGAGATAAACATCCAAGGATGTTACAAATACACACACTTTTCATTAATTCCTCAAGGAAAAACTCCCGCAATTTCACAAAAGCTTTCTCGAATCCTGGAGATGGGGGGCAGGGTATAAATAGATGTGAGGGAGACAGGGATTCAAAGATGGTTCTAAGCATGCTGACAGGATGGTAAACAAGCGAGCAGTTGCCTTCATGACACAAACACTGGGACTCGGCTAGTTTTGATTTCGAGCTCTGATTCTGTGTGACTGTGCCATCAAAATTAAGATTTCTCACTTTACATCTCACCATTCTTGACGGGGCCAGAGCTGGTACAACATTAAATTCCGTCTTGAATGATTTCACCCTCAAAGCAAAACTGCAGCATCTCATATGGCAACGCAGCGTTGTATTCATGACTGCCTTTTCTTCCTTCCTTTCTTTTCTCTTCTTCATTTTTTTTTTTTGTAAGCAGAAAAATAATGTGGTTTGATGCAATGGTCCAACACAATAGGAGCTAATGAATAGAGCGTGTTGCACTCGAGAGACTGCAGTTCAATTACTGGTGGTGCCAATCAAGTCAGAAATATTAACCATGGTAACTGCAGACTTCCAGCTCTATAGATGCGTCAGGAGGCAGTTGCTCTTTGGGAATCACTGGGGTCCTGGGAGGGAGAAGGGCTTGGAGTGACAAAGCAGCACTGAGCTGGCGAAAGCCGCCTTCACAAAGATGGGCATTGATGGACTTCTGCTCCAAGAAGTCCTGCTGAGGAGGCCCAGGGCTTTATTCCCAGAGAGCTTGCAGGAGTCCAGGAGGGAAGGTACAATGGCAGAGAAATATGTATTTAGAGGGAGCTGAATAGGGAGAGAAGAAAGAAAGTTACGTGCTGTGGATCATTCATAACTACAATGATCTGGATTCATTAGGATTTGGGGGCTGTGAGTTATGTACAGGGTAAGATAGGTCGTACGGGTCGAATTATGCCCCTCTAATACTCATATGTTGGGGTCCTAAATCCCAGGACCTCTGGATGTGACCTTCGTTGGAAATAGAGTCATGGCAGATGTAATTAGTTAAGATGAGGTCATCCTCGATCAGTGAATTGGGTGAATCCAATATGGCTGGTGTCCTTATAAAAAAAGTGAAATTTAGACATGGAAATGCACACAGGGTGAATGACATGTGAACATGAAGACAGAGATTGGGTTGATGTATCTGCAAGACACGGAACCCCAGTGATTGCTAGCAAAGCACCAGCAGCTGGGAGAGAGGTACGGAGCAGATTCTCCCTCACAGCCTCAGGAGTTAGCAACCCTGCAAACACTTGATGTTGGACTTCTGGCCTCCACATCTGTGAGACGATTAATTTCTCTTGCTTAAGCCATTCTGCTTGTGATGCTTGTTATGACAGCCCTAGCAAACCCGTACCACCCAGATCTATTGAATCAGGAACTCTGAGGGTAGGGCCCAGTTACCAGGAGATTTTGATGCACACTCAAGTTTGAGAAGTACCCCTGCAAACCGTAAGTTCCTATTACAAAAATCCAGGCATGTTTTCTAAAAAATTCCCAGACGTTTGGTCTTTCTTCCTAGCGGTTATCACACTCCTCCCTCTCCCTGCACCCCATCCCCATTTATTGAATTAGAATCTCACAGATATTTTTTAGAATAAGTTCTGAATCTTAAGGTCCAGGTTTTCCTGAGGTGTGTCTGGTAATTCTTCCATGTAGAAAGTAATTGATTTTCCAATAAGAAATCTTCACTTTTTCATAGTGTTTCCTGGTTTATAATACCCTTTAACATGAATTGGTTCATTTGCTTAATTTTAGGTCCCAACCCACCCGTGGGGAAGAGTGAAAAGGAGAAACTTTCACTTGTTCAGCGGCCCCCTGGTGAGCCTGGCATGGGGCACAGGCCTGAGCAAAGCTCTGTCCGCCAGTTCCCCGGGGGGAGAGCCAAGGACATCCGGAGGATCTGGATGATCACAGGGGTTTTGTCTACAGCCAGAGAATCCAGCAACACTTGCTTGTTTAATGCTTGGTCATTAGTTTGGTGACCTTATTTGGAAGGGAACGCTAAAATGTGGTCTTGACCATGACCCCACTCCCAGCCTCTAGGGCCTCGTCTGTCTCTGGGACCTTCAGGATGGCACCCGACTGCCCGAGTGGAGCCCTTCATAATTTACCCCAACTGACTTCACCAGGCTCATTTCCCACCTGTCCGTGTCCCCTCCCACCTCATTCTGATGCTCTGAGTCATTAGCTACAATGAGAATAAAGACATAAGCTAACATCGCCCTTACCATGCATCGCTCTGGGCTCTCCTCAATGTGCAGACACATTTCCTGGGATCGGGTTCCAGTCCAGGGTCTGAAGTGGGCCCAGGACTCTGTATTTCTAATGAGCTCCCAGGTGCCGCTGATGGTGGGCAGATCACACTTGAAGGAGCAGGCACTTAGCACACATGCACTTGTTTAATCCTCACAACCACCTGTGAGGTTGGTGCTACTGTTGTACCTATTATTCAGATGGGAAAACTGAGGCAAGGATGGTGATGTGACTTGCTTGAGGTCACACAGCAAGTAAGTGTCAGAGCTGGAATTCGAACCCAGGAGGTCTGGCTGTAAGGTCCACTTTCTTGTCCACGTCCCTGTGCTGCTTTTCAGACAGGCCTGGCAAACTATTTGTGGTTTCCAAAGACCCCATCTTCTCTGTCTCCTCCCCTCAATGTTCTCATCTGTGAAATGGGGCTTTGACAATACCTACCTCATAGGGTTGTTATGGGGATTGAACAAGATAATCTGTGAAGTTTGTTTCCGCTTCTCCTCCTTCTTTTGCCTGTCGTTTTTGTTATGATGTGGTTCATAATGTGGACTTAAAATGCACTGACTGTTGGGGCTGCAGCCCTAGGACTCCTTAGCTGGTGTGTTGCTGAAACTCTGACTGACTTTCTAAGTCAGTTTCCTCTTTAAAAAAAGGCATGGGGCTTCCCTAGTGGCGCAGTGGTTGGGAGTCCGCCTGCCGATGCAGGGGACACGGTTCGTGCCCCGGTCCCGGAGGATCCCGCATGCCGTGGAGCGGCTGGTCCCGTGAGCCATGGCCGCTGGGCCTGCGTGTCCGGAGCCTGTGCTCCGCAACGGGAGAGGCCACAACAGTGAGAGGCCCGTGTATTGCAAAAAAAAAAAAAAAAAAAAGGCATGATAACCATTCCTTCCTCACAAAGTTATTTTTTGAAGGATGAACTAGATAAAAGCTCTTGGTGTAAGCTCGGTACGTAGAAAGGTGTTAAAAATGTTATTTATTATTATTTTAATTCAATAAACACAGTTCTTTTAGCCACATCCACACATTCTTCTTCAATTAATATTCGAAGCACTTTCTCATGAAAATCGTACGAAATGCTTACTCCCATTGTGTGGATGAGAAAAAGGGAATCACAGAAGCGGCATGCCTTGCACAGTGCCATGCAGTTCATGGTTGGTGAAGCAGAGTTGAAACCCGTACCCATGTCCATTGGCTCCTGTTTCCGAGATGGTCAGTGTAACCTTCACAGCGAGTGACCCACCAAATGCAGAACAAGATCACTCACATGTGCGAACTTTATGGAGGTTCTCTGCAATCTAATACTTATCTGCTTGCTTACCTCTGAGTTTGATTGCAGTTTCCTTAAATCTCTTTCCTTTAATTATGTGTTTATGTTGCTTTATTTCCCTCACTCTGACAGTGGTCCCTTTTGTGATAACTCTGAGCAAGTAGGCATGTCCAGCTCCGGTGATCAATCTCTCCTTGGCTCTTCAGCGTCATCCCTGTAGCTGGGCCCTGAGAGCCAAGTCCCCAGAGTCAAGATGACGGGGTCAGAGGGGCAAATGGTTTAGCAGTCCCTGTTCTTGGTGGCACTCACCTTCCCCTTCATCTTCTATGAAACAGAGGCAGGAGTGATGGATGTAAAGTTTGAAAACTGAGTTCAGGGGCTTCCCTGGTGGCGCAGTGGTTGAGAGTCCGCCTGCCGATGCAGGGGACGCGGGTTCGTGCCCCGGTCCGAGAAGATCCCACATGCCGCGGAGCGGCTAGGCCCATGAGCCATGGCCGCTGAGCCTGCACGTCCAGAGCCTGTGCTCCGCAACGGGAGAGGCCACAACAGTGAGAGACCCACGTACCGCAAAAAAAAAAAAAAAAAAAAAAACCAAACAAACAAAAAACTGAGTTCAGGTTGATTTCAGTGCCATGTGCAGCCATGTCCCGTATGGTGCTCTGAGATGATCTGAGCATCGTCTACGGTGGAGGGCAATATTTTTCCTTAAGTAAATCGAAACCTTTCTGAGGTTGGTGGCACACTTACAGATATTCATTCATTTTGGATTCAAGTTTGGATAGTTGGCTCTCTCGAAAGTGTGACGTGTTGCATCACCTATACAAGTATTACTTGTAAAATTTAAGTGAATTCATATTAATTTTATTTCAATGTCAAAACATTTATCATAGGCCTGTGATGTGCTTAGGAATAGGACAGATCTTTTCGGGATTAAGAGGATCAGAACACGCACACCCACCCATATACGTGCACAAGCACGATCTCTTACAATGAACTCAAAAAGATCTGCTTCTAGCTTGGAGACCTTACAAAGAAATTAACTGGGAAATATTTGTAATGTTTTCCAATTAAGAACCCAATGGAATGTGTGGTCAAATGCTGGCTGCTGTGTAGTCAGGCAAAAGTACTTCATTTTGTGAAAAATTTGGACCACTTCATCTTGCTGGTGTGAAGGGAGATCGAATTTTCACATTATCGGGATGCAGAGATCTGTTTTTCTAGAATTGAGGTGGTGACACTGTGGAAAGAATATTGGTCTTGGAGGTCAAAGACTTGCATCCCAATTTTTGGTCTGATATTTGTTCACAGTGGGATTTTAAACAAGTTAATTAACCTCTCTGAACCCAATTTGCTCATCTATAAGATACACTTAACAGTATCTGCTTTAAGGATTGCTGAGTGGAGAAGATACTCAATAAGAGATGGGAACGTGCTCTGTAAACACTGCAGTGCTGCGCTCATTAAGACGTTATGTTGATAACAATGCTCTCAACATAACTAACATGAACGTGCACACTTGGGGATGATTTTGAGTGAGGAAGCGAAAGAGCAGATCCATCTGGCGTCCCCATTTCTGTCTCTAATGAGCGGCCAGGCCTGAACTGGGGGAACGAGAGTCAGTGTGGTTGAAGCATCGTTGGTGCAGCCTCAGGGAAAGGTGAACCCAAAGCTGGAGTCATGTAGAGTTCAGTCGAATTACGTATATTCACAATGTTGTACAACCGTCGCCATTTCTGGTTCCGGAATGTTCCATCACCACACTTGTTCAGGGGTTACTCTGCACTCCTTCCCCGCCCCAGCCCCTGACAACTGTCTCTATGGATCTGCCTATTCTGAATATTTCATAAAAGTGGAATCATCACCATATAGGACCTTTTGTGCCTGGCTTCTTTCACTGAGCATAATGATTCTGAGGTTCATCCACTTTGTAGCAGGTATCTGTATGTCATTCCTTTTTTAAGCCTGAGTAATACTCCATCGTGTGGGTATACCACATTTTGTTTCTCTGTTCATCAGTTGGTGGATATTTGGGTTCTTTTCACCTTCTAGCTATGGTGAATAGTGCTGCTGTGAACATTGCTGTGAAAGTTTTTGTTTGAAGCTCGTCTGATCTTGCCTCCCACTACTTCATTCTCCATTTGGCCAAAATAATCTTCTGGAAGATAAATCTAATCTTCTCATCCCTTTCTTAAACCTTCGGTGGCTTCCCTGCCTTGTAGGATAAAATTAAAAATCATGCACATGGTCTGCAGGCCTTGTGTGCTCTGGCTTTTGACCACTGCCTTGGCACGCCACCCACTCAGCACTTCTCTTAGTTCCTGGAATCCAGCAAGCTTCGACCACCTTCCATCAGTCCCATGGTTTTCCAGCTCAGCCTATAAGGCTCTTCTGGATTCTTCTTTACGAAGCACCCTCTTAATCACACTTCAGAGTTCAGCTAAAATCTCACTTTCTAGGGCATCGTCTAATGAGCTGCCAGACTGAGTCCAGCCCCGCCAAAGAGCCCAGTGTTTTGTATTCTCTCATGCCCTGCGCTTCTACTTGGCAGCCTGCACCCCCTTGTCATTACAGTGATGAATTGTCTGTCCCTGAGAAAATGTGAGACCCCTGAGGGATGGTACAGGGTGCCTCGCGCACAGCTGTAAATCTAACATGTAGCACGTTTCCTGCCACCAAGTGGGTGCTCAACTTTAATTTGTCAAATGTCCAGGGTGTCTGACCTCCCGAAACTCTGACACATTTAACAGCCTCTAACCCTCTTCTCGGCTGTTCCACACTTCCTGTGTTTGCACAGTGTAGGGCAGAAACAGGGAGGCCCCTTTTTGCCATGAAGAATTTGGGGAATGTGCATCATTTCCTGTGAGGTCCGTGTAGATGGCCAGGTTCCCGGGGTTTTGCCATAGCTACAAGGTGAGAGGTGTGACCTTTTACTGGAGACTGGAAAATAAAAGGAAGGTGCCATCCCGGAAGATTGCTTTCATCGGGTCCATGACTGTTTTCTGTTAAGTGGAGGATCTGCTGCCTGAGCAAAGTTAAGAATGTATCATGGCTGAAATGTATTAAGCTTTGGGCCAACGCTCATACATTTGAAATGACATCAGAGCCATGGAGACCCAGTCACTTAATCTCCCACAGAGACTGAGTAAAGTCAGTGCCCGTGGAAGATTGCTTTCAATGTTTTCCTCCTGAAACAAACGGAGGTGCAAGTGAGGTACAGTTGCCTCCACCAAGACAACAGCTGTGGTACCCGCATTCTGCAGGGCCCCTGCAGGGCGGCAGGCTGTGGCATCAGCTGGGGCCCACTTTCTTATTGTAAGAATGAGTCACTGCAGGTGGATGACCATACATGGGGAGAGGATGTGAAGGGCTTCATCCAGAGCGGCGGCCTGGGGTGAGGTCGGTCACCGAAAGCAGACAGCGGGAAGAGCGAGAGAGGCCCAGCTGGACAGGTTCTTGGCTAGAGCAACCCTTCGGATCATTCTGACTATTTTGCAGCCCATGAGGCACATGGAAAGTCTTAATCAAGAGATGGCTTTGGTTCGTCATTTTTCTATTAAAAAGATTTTTAATGAGGAAATAGTTAGAATAAAGCATTAATTATCTTTCAAAAAGGCTCACACCCATTAAATACGTCTCCAGGCCAGGTGCTGGGCTGTGTGCCTTACTTGCATCATTATTTCCAAGTCCTCACAATGACCTCCCAAGTGGG
Organism: Hyperoodon ampullatus; assembly: GCF_949752795.1. Lineage (NCBI taxonomy): Eukaryota > Metazoa > Chordata > Mammalia > Artiodactyla > Ziphiidae > Hyperoodon > Hyperoodon ampullatus. The sequence continues at coordinate 83,260,605 of NC_136928.1, forward strand.
CATCCTGATTAGCCCATAGTACGGAAGAAATGGGAACTTGGGGGATGAAATAACTTGTCCTAGAGTATTTAGCTGATAAAGGCAGAGGTGGGATTCTGACCCAGTTTTCTTTGAATTCAGAGCCAGCACTTTTAGCTTTTACAGCAAATTGACACTATTTTGGAGGTTTGGGACAAGGGCAGGACCCACCTAGGATTCAGTCCTAAACAGCAGGGAGTAGCTAGAGGTGAGGAACTAGAGAAATCCATCATCCGTGTCCCCAAGGAGCCCATAGAAGATTTCTCCCGAATCATGCACAGGTATACACACACACACAAACACATACACATATACAAGGCAAAAACAAAAACAAAGATGGACCAAAAGCCTCCAGGGGCAGAACCTTCCTGTCAGCCTTGTGAGGCCCAGGGAATTGGTTCAGGTTGATGTTGGGCTTGGAATCATGTGACCAAACTTAATATGCAGTCACCCTCTTGGATTCTGCACTTCTGGCTCAATGCTACACTTAACTATAGAATTGACCTTGACTATTATCAGAAAGAGGTGGTTCCTTTACAACTCTTCCCCTTGTACAACCTCATGGCAAAGTATGGAATACCATGCTGTGATTCACAGGGAGGTCGCTTGACTCAGGGCTTAAGAAAACAAGCTCTTGGGACAACGGTCCAGTTTAAATCCCAGTTGGGCTACATGTCACCGTGTGACTTGGGCTAGTTACATAAACAATCCGTACCTTCTTTTCCTCTTCTGTCAAATGAGGGTAACAAGGGTACCTTCCTGTGATAACTTGTATTATCTTGGTTAGATCACGGTACCCAGATATTTGGTCAAACATCAGTGTAGATGCTGCATTTAAATCAATAGACTTTGAGTGAAACAGATTATTCTTTATAATGTGGGTGGGCCTCATCTAAGCAGATGAAGGCCTTGATAGAGACTTGATCTCCTTCAGGAAGAGGGAATTCTGCCAGTAGATGGCCTTCAGGCTCCATCTGCAGCATCAGGTCTTCCCCGGGTCTCCAGCCTGTTGGCCTAACCTGCAGAAATTGAACTTGCCCGTCCTCACCGTGGCATGAACCAATTCCTTAAAATCTCTTTCTCTCTCTCAGTAGGATACATAATATCCTATTGGTTCTGTTTCTCTGGGGAAGCCTGACAACTACACTATGACACTTTCTCATTGGGTCGTTTGGAGGATTAAATATTATTACACATGAAGTTCAGAGAGCAGTGCCTGGCACAGAGCAACAGGTCAGCATGTGAGCAATTATGCTGAATCTGGTGCTCATTCGATTTGCACACAAACATGTGTAGGCACAGGGTGACAGGCGGGGTGAGGGGTGGAAGAGGTCAGAACAGCGGGGAGGACAGGCCTGCGCTCTGGCAGGTGAAATACGCTGCGGAGAAAGAGACAGAGAAAGAAGTCCTGATAGTGGGTGGACTGTGCCCACGGTCCTGCCTGCCCTGCTACTTAAGGCCAATGCCTTTATCTAGGTCCTTCCAGTGTCACAAGAAGGGGTGAGTTTCAGATGATGTCAACCTCCCAAGTGTGAGACTGGCTTTTGCACAGGGAGCTTGATTCTTATTCAGTAATGAGGTTACAAAAGGCAAAGCTACAAATGGATCTGCAGCCCTTGGCTGTGGGATAGGTAAAGAGCAAATCTTTTTGGAGAGATCTGTACGTCCATCTATCATAAGGTGGGCACAGGTACAAGTGAATTAGACAGGGAGCTCCTGTCCTTGGGAAACCCAGAGCCCAGGAGGGAAATCCTCACCTGAAAACCAATTCCAACACCATGTCCTTGCTGGAGTAGAGGTCAGGGCCAGGGTGATGGGAGCACAGAGGAGGGAGGCGCCAGAGCCAGTGGGAGGAGAGGAAGATGGTGGAGATTCTGTGGTTAAATCGTGTCCTGGGAGAAGCAGGGGAAGAAAGCGCCCCAGAAAGAGGTGCAGCCGGGGCGGAGGCTGAAGCAGAAAGATGCGGGAGGTCCCTCTGTCCTGGGATGGGGAGGCAGAGTGGCATTAGATGAGGGGACTGAGACTGACCACCCTCCGGGACAAACTCATTTGCATTTGTGCATCATTCATGTTGATTATGAGAAAGCAGTGGCATAATTGTTAAAAAAAAACTGCCTTCACTGTAGCCTACTTCTTTTACTTAATTTTAAGATAATTTTATGACAGCTCTGAGAGAAGGAGCACCAGTTCCTTGGAGACAACAGCATTGCCATACCCTGTTTGAGAGCCCTTCTAGCACTCCGAACATTGCCTTACATAAAATACATTTTTAATACATTTTTACAGAAATGAATCAAATGGTAAACCTTTGCTTTTCAGCTCATTCAATCGAGTCAATCAATGTTTACTGATTGTTGACAAAAATCTAATCAAATATTTTCAGATCTAAAAGGACCCGCAGGTATTGGCTATTCATCCACCTTATTATAGAGACGGAGACACCGAGGCCTTGAGAAGTTAAGTAATTTGCCCCAAATTACCAAGTAGCCTGGCTTGACAGGTGGAGGCCATCTAAATCTTTTTAGTCTAAGAAACAGAGTGATAATGCAAATTATTGGATTGGATTATGTCTTCAGATATGCTGTATTCATTTATTCATTTATTTGTGGCTGGTCATTTCTATTTTTTAGAGAAAGGTGCTAATAAAATAAAGATGGCTTGTCCAGTTCCATTACGGATGAGCTGGCTGCCATCTGTCCCTTGGGGATGGACTGCACTGCTCACCAGTTCATAACCCAAAAGATCAGTGGTGCGAATGCAGCCAGATCAGTGCAAAATCACCTCTCAAGTATTTAGTGGCATTCTCCAGAATGGTGCTAGTTGCTGGAACTGAAGGAATATTAGATGAATCAGACATGGTTCTTGCCTTCATGAAACTCAAAATTAATTCCAAAATATCATAAAAACAAGAAACAGTATAAGGAAAAAAAGAGTGACGTGACCATAGATTGCAGCTGGCAACTTCCAGGCTCTTGCCCTTATGATGGTAGAGCAGTGTCTGTAACTTCAGCCAGGGTTCAGTTTTGCCTCTTGTCCACTTGGATCAGAACCATTTGATAACCTTGCAATAATTTGCCATTAAAAAGGCAAGGAGTTGAGGTTTCCATCATGAAAAGCAGGGATGGTGAAACAGCAGGAAAGAACAAGGAAGCACTATTTGCAAGATGATGACATTGGAAATGCACAAGAGAATGTTGTTAGGGCATGCTCCAGAGTTCTTCAGGGTGGACTTCGCTTTCTGCAGAGAGCAGGAAAACACTAGTTTGTAATACTGTTTCCCAGACAAGAGAGTCTGCTTGTGGGTTGTACATGACCTCCCAAGTGGAAAACACACTGGGGCCAAATTGATTTTGGATGGAAATCCCTTTGGAAGTTGAGAGTTGAATGTAGTGGCACCTTTCACTGAATCTCTTAAGAAGCAGCAAGCATAGCTTTTTGGTAATCTGGATTGGATGTATGTTACCAAGCCTACCCCAAAAGAGCCAGCCCATTCATAGCAGGATATATGGCAGTTTCTGCATTGGTGAGAAAAGACATTCAGACATTCATGCACATTTCTCATTAGAGTGATCCTAGTGGAGCCACATGGTTTGTTATGACTAAGTTTCCACAAGAAACTTAGCAGAACAAATCCAAATCATTGAAAAGATAATCATAAGCATCTTGTCTAAAATGAAGCCCTTTTAAGACAGTACCTGCTCAGAGGAATCTTTGTGTCACCCATGATGCTTTGCCTAGGCACTAGCACATAGTAAGTGCATATTAAATATCTGAGGAATGAATGGAAAAAATGCATGGCAATGGTAAGAAAGAGACTTGGAAACACATTACAGTAATGTCTTTATGTATGAACATGCATACATAATTAAGAAATGGATTAGATTTATAGATTTAGGAAATAACCACTCAGGATAGTATTTCTCCACAATGTATCAGAATTAAACTTTACAGGTTGGGTATGTTATCTAATTGACCCTCACAAGAGAGTAGACACTTTTATCCCCACTTTTTGGAAACTGGCGCTCGGATGCATTAAGTGACCGCTATGGATGATTACTACAAAAAATACAGGTTCATCGATTGTAACAACTGTGCCACCCTAGTCGGGGGTGTTGATAATGGGGGAGGCTGTGCGTGTGCAGAGGCAGGAGGATTCTATGAGGAATCTCTGTACCTTCCTCTCAATTTTTCTGTGTAACTAAAACTGCTCTGAAAAAAGAAAGTCTTTATTAAACAATGACATGAAGCGAATGAATGAAGGACCTGCCCAAGGTGACCTGGCTGACATGTGATAGGGCAGACAAAACTTCCTTCTCCCAATTTAGTGCCCTGATTTAAAGTCATTCCTGATTTAAGACCAAACAGGAATGCGTTTCTAATCAATAAGCTGCCTCTCTGGGTTTTCGTTATGGGGTCAGTAGCTGAAGGCTACCATGCAATGTATACACACTTGTTCATCCTCATTCTGTAGGCGTTTCTCCACAAGTGCACATCACTGTTGCCCATACAGCAAGTGAGTTTCTGGAAGGTAAGCCTGGGTACCTTCTCCTCGCTTGGTCCTCCCTTCTCGCTTTGTACTTCCCTCTCTTGTCACTGCATCCTGAGCAGGCTTTTGTCTCTGTGTCTCTCGTCCTATTAGGATCTCAAAACGGAGGTTGTGTTGTAACCAACTTTCTAGGCTCTCTCCCAGCGCAGCGCTTTGTGTATAATAGGTGCTTGAAAACTGCTTACTATAGAAGAACTCTGACCGTTGAACTGCCTTTATCTGTCCCATAAAAACAGACCCTAATTAAATGCCTTTTGTTGATGGTAACAACAACAAATAATAATGCCCCAAATTCTCGTGTTACTGCCACACTTTCAAATAAAAGACTACATAATTGTAGGAAAGAAACTGTTCCTTTGGAAACTACAAAAAAGTCTTCACTTTTGTCATAAAATATTTCGGACCCTAGTATGACTCAGTCGCTCAGAATAGGAGGATGACAGTCTGTGGATGGCGGAAGTAAGATTAATAATTCACATCTCTGCTGGCTGGTGTTCCTAACTGGATCCAGAGAACATTCTCCTTTGCTCACTGTTTTGGAACACATACCTCTGAAAGGCTAAAGCCCACTTTTTGAGTTGATGTTCATTGAGTCATATCTGGTGAGCAGAATATCATGAACATGTCTGAAGTTGGTGACATTAGTTACTACCTAACATTAAAGAAAGGGGACAATGGTAGGAAAAGTAAGGTCTAGTTCCTACTGCTTAGAAAGCATAGGTTGTAGGTTAAACATTGGAGATTTTCTCAAGTTAAAGTTTCCACCAAAGAAAAGAACTTGAATCAAAGCGAGAAACCAAGTCAACAGACAGATGAACGTGTTTCCTGCTGGTGTTGATAAACCAAGTCAGATAAAGGGACCATCAGGCAAATGTCCATAAGTGAAGTTTCAGGGGAAAAAGCGGCACTGGACATATAGACAAAAAATTTGCTACAAAAATAGAAAGTAATTTGTTCAGTAAGTCAAAAGATGAGCTGGGCTGTCAGTACATGAAAAAGTTGAATAATGGTCACTAAAAATGTGTTTAATCCCAGGGAGCTCAACTTCTGGCAATAATTTTAGAACTGGATTAAAAAGTAGCTTCAATAACTGCCTTGCCAATCCTTTATTCCTCCTTTTTTGGGGGGAGAAAAAAAATCCATGTTTCCTCTGAATCGGGTTGCAACATTCCTCGTGGAATTTGTCCGAGGCTCTGTAAATTGCTAACATTCCAGCTTGCCATGTCTTATAAACATACAAAGGGCTATGGTTGCACATTTAGGTTTTTAATCATTTTTCAACTCCTTTACCTCAGGAATCCATTTAAAGTCACCCTCTGTTGTTGTTATTGTTGTTGTTTTGTATATACTCTTCTAGATACTCATTTTATTTAATTTTTTTTATATTGGAGTATAGTTGATTAACCACGTGTTAGTTCCAGGTGTACAGCAAAATGATTCAGTTGTACATATACATGTATCTATTCTTTTTCAAGTTCTTTTCCCATTTAGGTTTTATAGAATATTGAGCAGAGTTCCCTGTGCTATACCGCAGGTCCTTGTTGGTTATCTATTTTAAATATAGCAGAGTTGGGAAACCATATGTGAAGATCAGGGCTTTTTATGAGAACAAAGAAGTAGTCTTTCTTGTAGAGAATAATTCTACACTGGCAGAGAGCTGTACTGGATGACCCAATAGGCCCTTTCTATCTCTAATTTCTATGATTCTATGAAAATCATCACCCAGTATAAGAAACAGATGCTGGCTGGTGACAATGGCTGCGAGGATCCATCTTTCTCCATCAGCCCTTTTCAGAGGCATAGGTTGCCACCTCTTCCCCTCCCCACCATTTCTCCACTCTGTGGCAGCTGATGAGATATTTATAGCTCTCTTCCTCAGCCTGCCAATTATAATTATCAATATCTCCACTGATAAAAAAAGAGGCATCATCTGAGTTGCAGGCAGTATGTGATAAGCCAAGTTTGAGTTGAAAACGAGAATAGTTTCTTGCAATTATGGACAAAAGAGAGGTGCATTTGGTGGTGAGGCTGCCATCTAGGCTCTGTTAATGTGGCCACAGAGAGGGCTTTTGCCTCCCAGAAAGCACCTCTGTGGACAATAGCTAGGTGGAGATGCTCTTCTGAGCAGCTCTGGCTTGAATAGACAATGCTGTCTGTACTGTACAGAGTTAGAGAGTTGCTTTAAATATAATAAATAAAAGTGAAATCTTACACAAGGCAGCACAGCTTAGTAATTGCTGTTTTGGAGCTCACGTCTCTGCAGTTATTGAGCTCAGCATTTCATCTCCAGCTGCAGCACAATTTTTGCCAAATATAGATAAATGAAGTTAAAGTTATTGGCAACCACTAGTTCTGTCCCTGTTTTGAGTTTATAGATTTCATAGGAAAGGCATTACTTTATTTCTGCAGCAGACAATTGTTCTTCTGAAGTGATAACTTTTCCATGGTACAGTCTGTATAGCATTTTGATGGAGGCTGGAAATTTTAGCAGAGATCTCTGGGCAGCGGGAGTGAGGTTTCTGTTTGAACACTGGATCGGTTGAAATTGAGAGGTGAGGGAAGGCAGGCTCTCAACCCAACCAGCATATTTTAAATGTTTCCAAATCTTAACAGAATTTTCATAAAGTATCTGAAGATACTGCCTTTCATCACGGGCCCTCTTCCGACAGCGAGGGCTCCATTCCTGTCTGCAGCTTTCCAACACCCACCTTCAGAAATAAGCAGCCCCATGAAAACAGTGTTTGGTTGTAGCCTTTTATTTCTGGAGAAATTGGAGGCTATAACATTTCTGGTTAGTTGACTCAAAGATACAGACGGGATATAATCGGAGAATTATAGCACTAAGAATTAATAGTGATCCTAGAGCTGGAGTTCCATTTTCCATAGGGTATCACTCCCTTCTGAGGCGGATGACCCCTGACCTCTTTTTGATCCCCTTTGAATGGACACAGAGCTTAGTCTTACAAGAGGCATTCACCTCCAATATCTGTTCTCATTGCTGTGGTTCAATATTTCTTGGGCAGTTTTTTTGGGTAGGGTGTTCCCTTCTTCATGGTGAACTCATCAATTCCCTCTAAGATCCTGTTATAACTTTGGTTTTAGACTCCTTAACGTGCTGGTGGCTTTGCTGCTTTGGAAATATAATTTCTAGAACATTATATAGCTGAAAAATAAGATAAGAAGACACATTTCGGAAAGAGATCATCACATGGGTCAAAGTCAATTACATTCACACGCACACACACACACACACACACACACACACACACACAGTCCTGTCTGTTAACTGACTTGGAACTACTTGATTCAATTCTTAGTTTTTCTATGCCTCTTTCTCTCAGGTATACTTATCACGTGGTCATTCCCACATTTCTTTGCTGGCTGGCCCTTCTGTAGATGATATTTGAACACAGTCATGACTTATTCTCTTTTTCCTCCTCTTTCCCCTCACCTCTTTCTTCTCTCCTTTACACTCTCCTTAATGTCTTTTTCCAGTAGTGATTTAAGCCCGTTTCAAAGTTGAATACAATTCGGCAAAGACAGAATCATTGAAATATTCTAAAGCGCATCTTTTTCAGTTCAGAACGTTTTGGTGAGCACCTCTATTGGAAATCACTTTAGGAAATACCTTTCCTGTTTATTGTCTTTCTAGCAAATCTCAAGACTCAGGGCAACCCCCGTCGCCCAGACAGAGTTGGGAGGACCCTTTTCCACAGCCTGTGCGTGCTCTGTTAGGGCAGTTGTCACACTGTATTATCAATATGTATTTTTACATAGCTCCTTTCCTCCAAACTGGTTAGTGACCACTTTTATTTTCACATTCTAAGTCCCAGCATGCTAGTGACTGATGCAGAGACGGTCCTCAGCAAATATTTACTGAATGGATGAATGTGTTAACTACGAAAATGATTCAGGGAAATAGCAGCAAAATAAAAGGAGAGCCTCTGAACACAGTTTGTAAAAGAGATGAGGATGCTTTAGTGACCGTGTCTGGGATTTGGAGATATCCGCCTGCTCGCACCCTTGGCCCAGCTCCCTGAAACAGCCTTGCCCCAGCCAGGCATGGCTTCAAGGGCTTGGAGCGGGGCAGGCTCTGTGCCTTGAGGGTGCGATTCCAGGAATCGCCTGAAGGCACTGCTGCTGGAGAGCCCTGCAAAGGGCTCAGCTGTAGGCTCAGGGCTGAAGTGCATCTGTGAGTTTCTTTGCTGGCTGCCTGTTGGATGCAGACCTCACCCCCCTGTCCCTCTAGATGCACCACGATCTGCTGCTGCCCCACTTTTGAGACAAAGTGTCAGGGGTGGCTTAGGGATGGGGGGCTGCCTACCTTCTCTGAGCCTGAGTTGGTGACAGCTGTCCTGTCTTCTAACAACAGAGCAAGGAGTAAGTTTCTGACCCCTCTTCAGTTATTTCATTTGAATATGAAGAGACCTTCCCTATAGGAAAGAACCTGTAGGAATTCTGTTCTTTTGCATCTGAAGGAGGCACCCAAATGCCCACTTGTCCTGGGTCCTAAGTCTTGCCCTGAGACAGAGACACCAGGTCTGCAAGAATCTTTCTCCAGGTTGAATATTTTATGATTCTGAGGAGACCCAAGTGAGCTGCACCAAAATGTTGAAATGGTCGGCCAGATTCCTTGCCAGCTACATCCTGAGAACAGGCTAGGGAAGACCCCAGTAGTAGCCAGGCCACTGGCTTTGACCCTGAAGTCAGTTTAGGGTCACCCTTGAGTGCTGGGGTTCCTCTGATAAGTCGTGCTTTTCTTGGTCCATTTAATCCCACAGCTACCATTAGCTTTCTTCTTTCTCCTTTTTTAAATTGTGAAATTCACACAACATAAAATGAGCCATTAACCATTTCAAAGTGTGCAATTCAGTGGCATTTAGCCCATTCACAGTGTTGTACAACTACCACTTCTATCTAGCTCCAAAGCATTCTCATCACCTCAAAAGGTGACCTGTGACCATTAATCAGTCTCTCCCCACTCCTCCACCCTTGGCTATCACACTACTGTGAGCTTTCGTATCTTAACACGGTGAGTGTTGGAAACAATTCCTTTCTGTCCTTTGATTTTATTTTACTTGACAAAAAAATGTATCGACACATTTTGTGCCAGGCATTGCACTAAGTGTTTAATGTACCTTAACTCATTTAATCTTGGAAGCAACACTGTAAAAGTGTTACTATCTTTCTTCCTACTTTACAGGTGAGGAGATAGAGGCAGAGGGTAGCCTGGTGGTTTGCTCACTGTCACACGGCTGATCGGTGGCAGAGTCAGGGCTGAGTGCGCGCTCGCACCCTCCGGCTTAGCTAGTGACGCTCTGTGTTCTGCTCCTGGATGCCTTGTCTCTTCCTCTGCTGCCACAGAACTGCCTTCCTTTCTCACTGACCACATGATCCTTTCAATTCTTTGCCTTCTTCATCCGATTTTGCTCTGTGGCTTCATGGACTCTGGGCAACGGACAAAAGATCCAGTGTTAACATCTGTGTTGTAATTTTCCATGACCATCTCAGGGTGACTGAAGACATGACTGCTATTTTCTGGATCAAGATGTCTTTTAGGTTTCAGACTGACCTCTTTGGACAAACGGGGTTTAGGTAAGAGTCCAAAGGCTTCACAACATTCTTTTGGCAATTGAGCAAAGCTGGAAATTTAGTTAGTGAGAAACAACCAAAGTTCATGGCCAAATAGTAATGTGTTTGCTTAACCTTGGGGGAAGAAGATTTTTTTTCGGTTATAAAGTTTGATGTCGTTGTAACCCTTCCCCCAACTAAAAAGGCAACACAAAACATGGTAGGACCCAGGACCAAAAATGGGAGAACATTTTGTATGTGTGCATATAAACATACATATATTTAATATATTTTATTTTACTATGAATACAGAGATATGCTTCTTATAAATACATCGACCTAGTTCCTTTCAAATTTCAGAGTCACAGGAGTTATTGTTTTTATCTATTTCTCCAACATTAATAATTTTTGTTCTCATACAATGAAGAGAGCTTTGAAACGATGCATAGAATCACTGAGAATCATTACAGTGGTGAGTGGGGTTTGGATTTGGTCCGGTGGTTGCTTATGAGGGACCGGCGTGTGAGCATTTGGGCCGTGTCCCGTCGTGTGTACATGTGGGCCCTCTGGTGACCTTGAGCCTGTGGGCCCACATTCCTACTTGAGGCCCCGGAATGATGATGGTGGTCGTCATAGGGCAGGCTCACAGGGCTGAGTGATCCCCAAGTGCCTGGCACGTTTTACTTCCTTTAATCCTCACAGCAAACACATGGAGTGGGTGCTGTTTTCATCCCCATCTTACAGAGGAGGAAGCTGAGGCCTGGTGTGCAGTCAGGAGGGGAAAGTGTGTTCTGGTTTCATTGCCGGCCCAGGAATATAGATGTTCTCCATCTTTACCGTTCAGCTTCTTTCTGTTTAGATAAATGAAACCCGAGGAAATGAATACAGACTCTGCTGCTGGATTTTCTGTTCAGTCTCCGTGGACAGGACTGAGAGGGGTCCTATGATCTTCCACCCACCCAGGGTACCTGTCCTGCCCGTGGTGGCCTCGGAGCCTAAGGAGGATCTAGCTGGAGCTGGGCCTCGGAGAGACACGGGGCTATAGATGACCCTGTAAAACCACTGGCTTCTTGCTGTTGGTTTTTATCTTGCAGAGGAGTGGACACGTTCGGTCTTATTTTATGACTTGGGGTTTTTCTTTTCACTTTGTAATAAGAAGAGTGGAAATAGAATTCTACACCCTCTCAAAGAAATGGAGCCATATATTTTCAGTAAGAGCACATATTGTTTTGAGTAAAATATTATATGTGGCCTGACAATAAGAGTCTCTCAGTATAAGTACTTTGCACAAACGCACGGCTTGGTGTCTTCAAGGGTGAGGACTAGCACTGACCGTGGACGTTCTCATCCTCACTTCTGTCATCTTCAGCTCTGCGAGCAGATTTTATGCTCATGTCAAGGCTCTGACCTGAGGGAGTAAAGTAGAAGAAATGCAGGGGAGAAATGACAGTAAGAGAAAGAGCCCGGGAATCCAGTTCCTTGCATATGGCCGGTAGGAGAGAAATGCAGCCCAGTCAAATATAAGATGCTTGGGTCCACTCCAGGTAAGCTCAAGATAACAAATAGATTTAGCTTGATGTCACAAGTCTCGCCAGTTGATAGTGGGTGTATGGAACACTTTGATGAAAAGGCTTTTAAGGCTGAGACGCCAGTGGGAAGCATACAGGGATGGCTTAGGATGTCGGCCGTGGTTCGTCAGGGGCCAGGAGACAGCATGCACGTTGTACCTGTGGCCAGGTGATGGAGGACAGGACAAATATTTATCATTTATTAAGTCCTACTAAGAGTGCACACCAGATATTTCACAAATGTTAACTCATAATTCTTCTAACCATGCTATGAGATGCTTGTTATTAGGTTCTTTTCCAGATGAGGTCACTGAGAATGAAAAAGCTTAAGTAACTGATCCAAGGTTACAGGGAGGTTCCGTGGCAGAGCCCGGGTTTGACCTCACATCTTCCTGTCTCTCCACCACTCCCTGCTGGCTGCAGTCGGAAATCAGCTGCCATTTCTGCTGAGAAGTGGCACACGTTCCTGATGGCCTTTTGTCCGGGTGCTGATCTGGGGCATTTCCTCATCAGCAGATGCTCATCTTAGTTTGCACCTAGAGAAAATCCCCAGGAGAAATATGGATTGGGGAATAATAGATAGATGAATTGGACATTCTGCCGTTTCTCTGACAGTATTTGGCACGGATGGGTCCTCTTCAGAGTGACAAACTGGGGAAAATGTGCAGCTCATTGAGACATGGAAAACATCTTACTTTTACCAAATACATCCAGGGGCCCATTTTTGTGCATTTGTTTCAATAAGTCCTGAATCACCAGGGTAGTTGCCTTGTGATTCATTACTCCGCTTGTCACGTTTAGGCACGGTCCGGGGATAAAGGGAAAATCAGAAAATCCCACTGTCTTGTTCCTTCCTCCATTCCCCACAGTGGAAAAAGAAATGAAAAAGGCTGGTTTTGGGCCTGGCTGGTAACTGAACTGTCCAAATCTGCACTAAACTTGGCCGATGGTGATTCCAGCTTTGTTCATGAATAATCAACAGTCACATCTGGATTCGCATATTTACCTAAATGTAGACAAACCCAAATTATCTTGGATCTGCCTGACGTGTTTCTATCTGATGCTGTATTTTTTTCCCCTCAATATCTCACTCCACCATCTCACGCCTCCACATTTCTCTTTTCTCCAAAGACTTAACAACAAAAATATGTGCTTCTTTCCCCCCTGACATTCTCCACCCAAACAGTGAGTGCAAGGGGAGAAATAGACCCTCTTCTCCTTTAAAGTGATTCAATGCAAATTTTCGAATCCGCGTGACAAGCAAAATATCAGAACATCTTCAAACAGCGATACCTTCGGAGATGGCGTGTTTTAACGTCTCCTTTTAAAGGAAGCCTGAAAAAGATCTCTGCACCAAATAAGGAGCATGCCTTCAGGCACACACACATGCACACGCAGCCGTCCCTTCCATTCCCCTCCCCTCCCCCACCCCTGTTTTTATTAGAAAACACTTGAAACTTATCATGTGCAGCAGATGGGAGTAGAAAATGCAACTTGAAGACAGTTATATAAATACATACTTGATGTCTGTTTTGCTTTTCAATTTACAACGAAAAGTACAAAGGTAGAGCTGCGTGCCAGCGAAGGCTGCCTGTGTCTCTTGATATCCATTCCAGATGTTGGCTAGACTTTGTGGAGCCAGGCTTATGGCACTGGGGCTGGAGCCGTGGGTCTCCTCCTCCAGGTGCGATGCCTCATGCTGACCCCCCGCACGCTTCTGGCCTTGTCCAAACACTCTGAACTCCGGCACCGGGCTCCACCACCCCCCGGACCTGCATTTACCTTCCCTGATGGCTAACTTTCTGGAGGGGGTGGGAAATCCTAGAATCAGGGTCACATGTCCTTACTTATCACCTTGCCCTTTCAAAAACTGAAAACCTTAGAAAGGAAGAAAATAAATAACTGAAAAGGAAAAAAAAAAAATACCCAGAAAGGAAAAGGAAATTAAAAGGGGGGTAAAAAATGAACCCTGGTTGTGTTTGCAAATGCCAGGCCACAAGAGGCTCCCTGTGCCCATATATTTCTGTGTTTCATGAAAGGCTGAGCTATTTGACCCTCGGGCCTGGCAAAGCACTAATGGTCCTCTTGTACACGCTTGTAAAGGATGTTACACCATCCTATGTTAACTTCCTGATTAAACAGTGCTAAACACAGAAGTGTACCATAAATCTTGCAGGCGCCAGCATCATTTATCTGAACGTTGGTTACTGTCTAGTGTGGGTAAACACATGACAGGGGCATTTATTACGATGTATGGCACCTCGGAGTAAGGCCATTAATAACCTGTGCCCCATGTCCCCTCATCCAAGTGCTACCTTGTCTTTGAGAGAGAGACTGCCTGAGGCCTTTCTTCTCTCAGTTCAGAACGGTCTCATCCAGGAGAGGGTGAGTATGCACAAAGAATTTCAGGTGAAAGATTATTTGGCAAAATCAAGAATCACTAACAGCCCCCCAGTTCCCCTGCAGGGCAATTCAGGGCTCTAAAGACAGATGGGGACCAAGCGACTCTTGGGATGTCACTGGTCTGTACGGTGCTTTGCAACTGGAAAATGTTTGACAGAAAATTCCAGGGAAATTATTAGCAATGACAGACGTGTTGAAGGTTAGGGATGGAAATGGGAGGAGTGGGTCTAGAGGGAGCCCGTTTTCTCTCTGGTGCCTTTAGAAGCAGGAAATGAGCTGCATTAGGCATTATTAGCATGAATGGGTCTATTCCTCTATGTTAATGACAGAAAACAAACCCTGGGAGATTATCTTGCTTTCTCTTCTGCTTCCTCATGACAAAAAAAAAAACCCATTTTAATTGGACACATCTTTACTATTTTGAATCCTGTGTGTGTGTGTGTGTGTGTGTGTGTGTATGTGTATATGTCTGAAGGGGGGACAGATATACACGAACCTATGGATAAGATAATAGGGAGAAAAAAGTTTGAATTCTGTTTGCTTTGCCTTGGGTACACGCGTCCAGTCTTGGGTACACGTGTTCATTGTGGTCTATGTGTAAACGTTGGTCCCCTGAAAGTTGCTGTGGTATCATTTGTTCTTCCTTGAACTAGCCATGTGCCTTTGGGCATATTCATCAACCTAAAATTGATTTTTTTTCACCTGTAAAATGAGGAAAATAGGGTTACCTTGAGCTCTAAATAAAATAATTTTTATGAAAGAGTTTAGCGGCGTGCTAGGCAAATATTCTTAATACAGTTAAAAATGCAGAATTCAGAAGAAGGCTCTATCTAAGATGTCTTTGAGGAGAAAATCCAAAATACTCTAAGAGTTTCTCCCGTCACTAGATTTATTTTCAACAAACAAGTTTGAAGGCTTTAGCACAACAGGTGTACAAGCAAGTGTTCTACACATCGTGGGACACAGAGATAGAAGGTCAGGACGCGTCCTCATGGGGTTACAATCTAAAAGGGAGACCGAACGTGGACACCATTGGTGATAGTTTTTTGGTGGAAGGAGCTTTGTTCAATGGCTTCAATGGTTGCAATGGCGCCTGAGGAATAGGCTCGTGGATACGGAGAGGAGGTTGTACAGAAGGATGCCTGGCTCTCATTGGTATGGTGGTCAGGCATCAGCCACATCTCCTTAGGAAGAAACATGGGAAAAGCCTCCAATTATCTTCTTCAGAAGGAATCAGTGGACCTTCACGGCACACGCACGGCCACCATTCCTGCCTCTTCAATACCCCCACCCCTCGCGGTCCAGGCTGCCGCCAGCCACTGCCACCCCAGCTTCTCCCGGCCATCCTCACCTCCGCTCCTGCTGTCAGGATCAATTTTCCTCCATTCTCCAACTGGTCAAATCTTGCTTTTTTCCCCAGGGTTCAAGCTCAAAGTTCTCTGTGACGTCTGGCTGCAATCAATCACTCCCACCCTGGGCTCCCCAAGCCTTGCACGTGCATTTTTTTTTTTTTTTTTTTTTGCAGTACGCGGGCCTCTCACTGTTGTGGCCTCTCCCGTTGCAGAGCACAGGCTCCAGACGCGCAGGCTCAGCGGCCATGGCTCACGGGCCCAGCCGCTCCGCGGCATGTGGGATCTTCCCGGACCGGGGCACGAACCCGTGTCCCCTGCATCGGCAGGCGGTTTCTCAACCACTGCACCACCAGGGAAGCCCGCACGTGCATTTTTAAAACTGTCCTTTCTCAACGCAGCTGTCTTGGAAGACGGGGCAGGCAAAGGGCCGTGTCTCATCCTGCTCCGTATCCTTGGCAGCAAAAAGGTGATTCTGAGGGGGCTGTGGAAGGGGAGGGAGAGGGCCCTTTCCTGCCCTTTCTGCATCCAGGGGGCACACACACCCCTTTCCCACCTGGCTTCACTGGCCCCTCCCAGCAGTGATGGCACCACAGTTGGGGTCAAGAAACTGAGGTTTAAAGAGATTTGTGAACACGTTCGAGATCACGCATAGTGTGATGATGGAAATCAGATTTGAACCCAGGTGTTTCTGATTCCAGAGCCCGTGACTGGACAGGGCTCCATGGGAAAAACCCACAGCCAGGACCGGTGGGGGCAGCTGGTTAGTGGCAGCCAGCGAGGGCGCTTTGATCAGGTGGCCCCAGCGTGTGGCCCACTGACCTGTACTCCAGGGTTCCTGCAAAACTGGGTAGAATTGGTCACGGTCTACAGCTAGTTATCCTGACAGTGATGAGCCCGGGCTGTGCAGCGGGCGCAGTGTGCAGCTGGCCAGCCAGGTCTGAGCACCCCCTTCACCAGCCTCTGCCTACAGGGTTGTCATGATGACACAGGTAGAGCACATGTGACAGTGCTGCACACCCAGGAGTGATCAAAATGCCATTCAGAGTCATATAATAATACTTATCATTATTTATCTTCTGCCCTCAGAGTGCCAAGAAATGCTTTTGCAAGAACTAGCAATTTCCAGAGACTTCCAAAAGGCGAAACGTGAGAGGGCATCAAAAGTAACTCAAACTTCGTGTACTTGGAAGCTTATTGGACTCAAGTTCACCCTGGCAACTGGTTGTCAGGGAAAAATATTCTGGATTTTTAGAATTAACACACAGGGATCGGCAAAATGCTGCCTGCAGCCAAATCCAGCCCTTGCCTATTTCTGTATAAACCATGAGCTAAGACTGGTTTCCACAGTTTTAAAGGGTTGTGAAAAAAAATAAAGCCAAACAAAAGCAGACTCTGAGAGAGACCCTACATGGCCCACCAAGCCCGGAATATTTCTATCTGACCCGTGGTGGAAGGAGGTCGCCCACCTCTGTTCGGAAGCGTTGTTCCCCCAAGTGCAACCTATAAATGCAGGTATTAAAACAGGGATTTTGGGAAATTCTGGGCTGAGCAAAGCTAAACAGAGAACTGAACTGCAGGGCCCTGAAGAGCCTTTAAGTCCCCAAATTTATTTGACCTAGGAACTCTGTCTCTATGGATCACCTTGAGGGCACACGTCCTAAGACAGTATTTTAAGAAACGCTGATGTAGGAATTTTAATACAAAGTCATCTCCACCAGTTGAAGTCTAAAAGAGAAAAGTACAGACCAAAGTCACAAGTTGTAGACAGTCAGCTTTTAAAGATGTTAGTTCTGGTAGGTTTCACATGAGGGAGAATGGTTGAGAAAGTGAGATGCCCTCCAGTGTTTTTCATTTCTGTGGATGAGTTAGTGTTTTACCTTTGCATGATAGTGGCAAAATTACGATGGGAAGATTGTATTGTCTCCAACAAGTGCCTTGAACGCTTTCTAGAAGGCTAGGCCATCGGTCTCCTGCCCCCTCCATTGGTCCCTGAGTTTCACCCCAGGACATGATGTTTGCACAGAAGAAATTCCTAACAGACGGGAGCATAAGTCAAGCCAAGCTGAGCTGTTTGTTGAGCCCAAGGCCCCCGTCAAGCCTGGACTCATTTAGTGAGGAGAAGCCTGGGTTCATTATTTAGTGAGGAGTACGTGAAAGGCCCGATCTGACCAAGGTAGACACAATCCAGCCAGGATTGAGCCAGAATTATAACAGGGCTCAACCTTCCTTCATCTTGCGGCTTCAGACATTTACAGGCACCTATTATGTGCTAGGCATTGTGCTAAGTGCTGATGGATACACGCACAACCAAGACATTCTTTCACCCTCTAGAAACTCATGTTCTTCATAGAGCTGATAAACACTTGTTAGGCTGTGACTATGTGCCATTCAGGGAAGCATGATAGCTCCGACCTTGGCCTTTATGGAGCTCACGGTCTAGGAGAGAAGATGACACTGAGCAAGTAACTGAATTACAGTTAAGCTAAATCCTGGGACCAGAGTGTTGAACAAAGCAGATGCAGTCCTCCCGCTCCTGGAGGTCACAGCTCAGTGAAGAAGACAGACACGTGCGGTAAGAGTCACAGGGCAGTGTGGCATTTATAAGAAGGATGAGAATGGCTGTTATGAGCTTACAAGAGCCATGATGCTAATTTTGAAAGTGTGTTGAGGAAATGCTTAGTCTGTTGAAGGGGTGCTAAGGTGTTCACAAGACAGACGTGGGAAGGGCATTCCTGGAGGAGGGAATCTCGTGTTCGGAGCAGAAGGATAGGAAAGAGTGTGGCGTGTTGGCCACAGAGGGCAAGGAGGCCGGGACCACGGTGGCACCAGAGTTCTGAGAGGGGGAGGGAGCCTGAGCCCCAACAAGGGCTTTGTTCTTACCCTGTGCATGTTGGGGGCATTTCTAAGATTTAAACTATGAATGATGACCAGCACTGCTGAAGATATGTGAATTACATGTGCTTCCTGCCGATGGCTCAGATCGGCTGAAACCTCCAGATCAGCTACCTTGAGATGGGAGAGTGTCCCCAGAGTGGGCCTGGGTCTGCCACTCCGGCAAAAGTGTCAGGCATCACGCAGCTTCGTAATGTGACCTTTGAGAAGAAGACAAGGGCTTCCTTGAAACCACGGACCCTCAGCTGCTGAGGCGACCTGTATGACAGAAAGAGAAATTTCAAAATTCAGTTGTTTTAAATCCTAAATGTTTTATAATTATGAAGTCTATCTGCTCTCTCAAAAATTAAGAATGAGTTTTTGTAAAATGACACAGATAAGAACTTGCCAATACAGATATAATTTGATTAGTACAAGATATGTTGGGTCACCCAAGGTCTTTGTCCAAAAGCTTCAATCTTTCAACCAAGAAACACTTGATGAGTTTTTGTTGATGCTATTGTATCCCTCTTTTCAAAGCACCATCTTGCACAAATTCATCTTTTTCAAGAGTGAAATTTTTTCTTATTTATTTTAATTAAAGTAGAGTTGATTTACAATGTTGTGTTAGTTTCTGGTGTACAGCAAGTTGATTTATTCATTTTATACCTAGTCGTGTGTAAATGTTAATTCCTCCAAATTTGAATTAGTTTTACTTAAGGGTTTTTCAAGAGCCCTGTAGCTGAGTGAGGCATGCATGGGTGTCCAGGAAGAGCATGCACCCAGCCACAGCCACAAGCCGGAGTTCCAGGTCTGGCTCCCCCATTCATCAGCCATCTCGCTTGGGGAAAGTCTCAGAACTTCTCTGATCATAATTATTGAAAAGTCGAAAGGACCTTGGTAATAATTAATCTGTCCCTTTATCTTCTGAATGAGGAACTCGAGGCCCATTGTGACGGAGACTGGGGAAGACCACTGCGTAAGGCGAGGGCAACACCACGCCTGGACCAGAGCCCCTGGGGTCCTTTCCCTTATTCTTTGCTGCCTGACTTGTCTGAGCTTCCTCATCTGTAAAATAGAACAGTCATTCCTGCCTTGCCTTCCATACTAGCTTGTGGAGAAGAGAAATAGGATGAATGTGGAGAAGCACACGGGGAGTTGGAATTCACTCTCCTGGACATGTACAAGGCTGTCGGCCACACAGGACAGGAGGGCTTGTGTTCACCATGGCCTTCTACCCTTCTGGGGCCTTTTCACTATTACTTTGTAATAGTAACCTACACACTATGGTAAGAATAATAGATTAGCAATTTAGAAGTTTCCGACAAGATTATTTACTTCTTGAACACCTACCAGGTGTCAATGTTTTGTTAGGTACTTATTATTCAAAGAAGGGACGGGGATTCATATTTACTGAGTGGGGTGTTTTGTGTGTGTTGCTTTGTCACATGATTTATTTCACATAACCCTCCCTGAAACCACCTGAGGTTAGGCATTCTCTTTGCTGATTTATTAATGAATAAAGTGATAAGCCGCAGACAGCTGAAGTCACCTGGGCAGCCTTACAGAGAAGGAAGTGGTCATGGAGTTTCGAGAGCAGGTTTTTCTAACTCCAAAGCTCTAGTCCTCCCTTTCCATTGTGCCCACTGTCGCCTGCCTATGAGTGGTTTTGTTTTGAAGGCATGGGGTCAGAACGACATTCACAAGAGTAGCCAGCATTTCCTGAGCAGCTTCTGTCTGTGAGCCCCTGGCAGGTACAAGTGTTACCTTCTTCCAACCTCACGAACAGCCGGCGATGAGGTCCTGTTATGAAATGATTTCAGAGATGAACGGCAAGCCCAGGAGGCAGGTGGCCCGCCCCACCTTGCCTCGCCTGGGGAGGAAAACTTAGACAGTTCGGGGAGCCCTGGCTCTCACCACCACCACAGCCATCCCCATGTGTGCCCTGCACTGGGGCCTCTGTCCTAGCAAGAGAGATGAGCATCTGTCTGTGTTTTAAAACAATATTCTTCAAACTGCTCAGAGTTTATCACAAGTAAGAACTTACTTAAAATTTTCCATTGCAGCCCAGTATGTGTGTGCTCACGCACACATGATCACAGAACCAAAGTTTCATACAACGCTACTTACCTTTACCATAGATCAGGATTTCTCAGTCTCAGTGCTGTTGACATTTGGGCTGGATACTTCTCTTGTGATGGGCATCCTGCACGCTGGAGGATTTTCAGCGGCATTCCTGCCCTCCACTCAGTAGATGCCACTAGCACCGACACCCACAGTGTGACAACCCCAAATGTCTTCAGACATTGCCCACGTTCCCTTGGGGAAAAACACCCCTGGATGAGAACTAATGCCATAGATGGTGCACTCGTATTTTCTATACTATTCAAGATTATAGTCTATTTATTAAAAAAAAAAAAAAAGCAGGTTGCAACCTCCTAAGCTGATCTGACCAAGTAACAGGTCTTGTTTTGCCATTTGAAAAGCAGTATTATAGGACTGTGAGATTGGGGGGAGGTGTTTTGTAAAGGGGGGGAAATAGAAGATAGCAATTTCCAGAAACAATGTGTAGCAGGAATTTTATAATAAATGAGGAAATCAATAATACAAGCTTGGTAATAAAAATATGGTGACCGGAAGGTCCTGGTTAGAGGTGACGGAGCCTTCTGAAATATGAAGAGGCTAGACTATTTGGGAGACCTTGTAAATTGTTCGGAGATGAATTCTTCTCCTGACCATTTGGGGAGGGGATAATACAGCTGGAAAGAATGTGCTGAGTTCTCTCCCAGCCTCCCTACAGAGTTGAAACACAGGTGCCTTCAGGATTTGAGAATGTAAATTGATAAAATGATTTTTTTCAGTGCTTTGTGACCACCTAGAGGGGTGGGATAGGGAGGGTGGGAGGGAGACACAAGAGGGAGGAGATATGGGAATATATGTATATGTATAACTGATTCACTTTGTTATAAAGCGACAACAAACACACCATTGTAAAGCAATTATACTCCAATAAAGATGCTAAAAGAAAAAAGGATTTTTTTCATCAAAGTATTTATTTGCAAATTCTACCCATAAACAAGACTAATGACTTTATAAAAATGTAAAAATAATAAATATAACCAGAAAAAACTATGAACAGGAGGGTTTTTTCTTCTACTTAAAGAAAGGATAGAAATGTACGCAATTTTCTTAGAGCTCAAACTCTAAACACAGGCTCAGTATCAACAATAAATTCATGGGGCCTTGGTGACTGCTTTCACAGTTTAGCTCTCAGTATAAATTGAACCCCAGCATGAGCATACAAGGGTCTGAGGAGGTGAATAAAACAATGGCTTGGAATCATATAGGTCTGAGTTTGAGTACGGGTTCTGTGCACTTGCTATGGGACCTTCCTCAAGTTACTTAGTTCCTCTACACTTCATTTATCTCATCTTTAAAATTTGAATGATGATATCTGTCTCAAAGCTGTCTCAAGGCTTCTAACCTCTGTGAGTATTGAAAGAAATAAGCCTCCCAGTGCCTGACCTATAGTATGTATTCAGTAAGTGCCATAGAAATAAAAATCAGTATTATTACTGATGAGTAGCATTGATATTAAACAAAATTCTTGGACCTTGGACACTCCAGGCTTGCTCTGGGTAGAGAGTGAGCTGCTGGGAGCATCATTCTCAGCTGTACTTTTAAAAAAGTCTTCTGTATAAATGGATATTAAACAAAACAAATAGATGCATGTCCAGCAAAAGAGATGTGTTGGTTGAAGTCACAGAGGGGTAGCTGACCACTGGTGCACGTGGGATCGCCCAGTGATGTTGCCTAGAAACAGGGCGTTGTCAAAGAGAACCTCACGTCAGGTTGGAGCAGTTCCCAGACAGCACAGATAATTTGCAATGGAAAAAAGTCTAATATCTGTTCCAGCAAAGTTCTTTTCTCTTGATTTAACTTCTTCATACTTGAGGAGATAATTTTGGAGGAGGAATGGTAGATATGGTTGATACTTACCTTGAGAGGATGGCAGGTAAATGAGATAATACCTCTAAACACATTTTATAAACTGTGAAGTCACTGTGGAAGTGTACTGTTTGTCAAAATGACCATTAAAAAGATAGGGAAGCCTGGGGAGAAAACGATGAAAGTTGGTGATTAAAAAATGATGTTAGAAATTTCCGGCAAGTGCAGATTGGAAAGGAGACCCTACAAATGACAGATGTATCCTCCACCGGAGTGTTGACATAGGTCAGCAAGTTCCTAAATGTTTCATCAGGACAACAGCAGCTCATCTGAATGACAGCATTCAACTCCAGTCAGGACCTTCCCTCTCCAAGGACAGTAAGATATTTTTAAAATCCCATCCTTTGTGACCATCATAGTTAGAAGGGCATCTTTATTATTATTATTTATTATTATTAACAAAATGTTTTAAGAAAACCAGAATATCTAGAAGAAACACTAAGACGGAACCAGTAAGAGAGATTTAAGATTGAATGCTTACAAAACCACTTAGCCCAGTGGATTCCAAAATTCCTCTCAGTTAGTTAAAGGGTGAAATTCCATTTTTTTTTCTTTTCAAAAGACCTGTCATTAGAAGCCAGTTAAGTAAAATAAATAAAACTATAGCTGCCCCAGGGATAGTAGGGGGCAGTGGATTCCCACCACTTTCCTCTCTCCAGTCAACCTTCAGGCACCTACCCCTCGGCCTCTGCCCTTGAGCCAGTGCCCCTGACGGGTGGACTTGGAGCTCCATGAGGGGGAAGGGGCTTTCTGGAGGCAGCTGAGGGTCCTCCGAGTGGTGTCATCCAGGAACATCCCACTGCCAAAGGGACCATCCATCCATGACCCGTCTGGTGAGAATGAACATCCTGAAGAAATGATTTGCAGCACCAAGTGCTTTAGTGAAACGTGTCACCCACAGACATCTTCATGGAATACCACGTATCCATTTTCAGCACATATTTTGCAAATCCAGTCCCTGGCCCATACATGAAAATTCCCAAATAACTATGAAATGCTCTAGCTGAATTTCTATCAGCAGGAATTAAAGTCTATTTCTCACCTATTCATTTACCTGCCTCTTCTCTCCTGGCACAAAGACCGCATCAGGATCAGTCCCCCAGTATTTCCTTCCTGTCTGGGGATGTTCACATAAAAAAAGTATGCACTGCTATTAAAATAGATTATTTGTGAATCTACGTGACTATGCCGATATGTGTATGTGTGTATATATATGTAGATGTGTATATGTATATACGTATGTGTATATGCACATGTTTTTTTCATTTTCACTACCAGCCACCAACAATGAACAGTCTAGGGTCCCAGCTGCTTTCAGAACTGAAACCAGGGCTTTGTTGTGAATTCAAAACTTTGCACAGGGTTTGGTAATCTTAACGTCTGAATCAGTTGTTCTTGGAAAGGCTGAGGTTCAATTTTCTTACATTTAGCTTCTGGAAGAGAGTGGGATTTCCCTTTGATCAACGAAGGAAAACTTGACTTCTGAAAGGGCAAACTGATTTCCACTTGGTCTCCATTCCTGCCTTCCTGTGATTGGCTTTTAAAGAGAGTGGAGAACTTTGGAATGCACCAAAGGGAGATGTTTCTGCAGGAAGGCACACAGGTACTTTCCCTGTAACCTGCACGCCTTTTAAGGTGATAAACTGTCATTGTTTAAAATCTGGCTCCCTTTCTTCCCTCAGTAAGAAGTCGAAGTCTGCCAAGTTGAACTTTAAGGGTCTCAGCTGTTTTGGAGTGGTGTATTCACATCATTAGGTTCATTTTGTATCTGGACTAATGAATGATATTCATTCAAAAACCAGCTTTACCTGGTTGAATCCGAGTTTCCTACATATGCGCTCACATGGGCACATATTTACCTCTGGCCTCGCCTCAAACAAGGAAACCTTTAATCCTGGAGGAAATTGTTCTTGCTATTAGGCTGGTGCTCTGGACCGGCCGTGCCTGCTCTCTGAGGAGCCCTCCAAGCAGATGGAAAGGGAGCCTGTATTGGGGGTGTTCTTGTACACATGGAGGATGTCTTGCCTATGCAGCAGATTCTGTTTCTATTTCTGAGAATTTTGTCAGGAGTCTTGACAATCGATGAGAACTGAAAACAATTAGTCACAGTCGTGGGGCTCTCTTTAAGTTCACAGTCAGAACATCTTCACAGAAAAGCCAAAGGCAAAGATCCTACACATCCGAAGGCGAAGATCAGGGCTGGGCTGAATATGGTTTTTAACCAGACAATGGTGTTTCGGTCTTGGGCTCAGGAAACATCATGACATTCCCTTTGTTTAATCAAAGTTCGTTCCAACTCGCAACTGCTGGCTGATTTGCAGGGCTGCCTTATATTTCCTGTCTCAGAGATGATGCAGTTGGTGTTGAAATCTTTACAGCTAATCTGAGCAAAATGTTTTCAACCAGTAAAAACCCAGCCAGACAATGTCATTCTCATTATCGATCAAAGAAATTTCTGAATTTCTCTGAATCGGGGAGGGACTCAGTTTCCTTTCACCCCATTCAACACACCCAAGTGAGTCCACAAAGATTTGAGAAGCAGTAACTCAGGAACGAGGAACCAAACCCTCTGCTACTGAAAGAGGTGATGGAAAAACTCATTTGGAAAACGTCTCTTGGCAGAACTGAAAACCCATTTGGCCTGCTTTTAAGGACCCTTTCATGTGGCCCCTGTTTTGCGTGGTGTCATTTTCGTGTTGTCTCATGTCAGGGAGAGGAAAGGTGTAGTGCAAAGGATATTCATAAATGCTTCCGGAAGCTCTGCCTGTGCTGAGACATGAACACAGGCAGAGCCCCAGCTCAAGGCCGAGAGGGGAGACGGCCTTGCAGAGAAGCCAGAGCTCGGAAAGGTCTGAGGAAGAGTGATAGACGTTTGCTGGGGGTGTGGAGGGTGTGAGCAGTTCTTCCTGGGTTGTTTGGGGGTGGGCAGGGAAATACTGAAGTGTCTTGAAAGATTGACGGGGTTTGCATGGGAAGGAAAGACATTCCACCCAACAAAAGTGCATGGACACAGGCACAGAGACGTGGCACAGCTGGGTCACCAGGAGCCCCTTCCACTCCACGGACTGCATGGTGACTCTATAACCTCGGATCATTTATTTAACCTCCTGAGGTTTTGTTTCCTCATCTGTAAATCGAGGATAATGCTCATCTTGCAGGTTTGTTAAATAAGGATTATCTTAAGGGTTAAATAAGGTAATACGCACACAGCACCAAGTTTGGTGCATAAGACACAAAGTAGGAGGGTGATGGGCTGGGGTGAAAGACGACTCCCTCCTCACCCTGGGCTCCCCCCCGTCCCCTACTTCCGTCCATGGAACCTCAGACACGATGGGCAGGACTGGCGTTTGGTTTGCTGGTTTGTTTTCTTCATTTCATTGCATTTCTCCTGGGCTCTGGCTCCTCTGCTGTGCTGTTTCTGGGTCACTCTGGGCTCAGTTGGGATGACCACCAGTGTGTGAAGCACCCACCCCACTCCGGCTGCCCTGAGCAGAGTTAGTTTTTTCAGGACCTGTCTGTCCCTGCTGTCCGTCCTCCCCACTCCTGCCTGGAAGGCTTCCTTATGTCTCTGCATGAACCTGCGTGTGGTAGAAAGTCAGAGGTGGTCTGCTGCCACTCCCAGGCCTAGCAGGCTTGTGGAGGGATGGACAGTAGACAAACACCGTGGTTCTGTGGTGGGAGGGAGAAGGAGGCGGGGCTTCCCCAGGCCCTGGAGTGGGAGACTGGCTGCCCTGCACCAAAACAACAAGAAAACAGCGCAGCAATAGCCTTAGAGAAACCCCGTGGGTTTGCTGTGCCTGATCCAGAAAAGTAGGCAAATCGAAAACGTGGCATAAAAATGTTCCCTGCTTTGCCCAAATCTTATAAAATGAATCTGGAGCAAAGCCCCCCGAGGAAAAGATTTGCTGGTTCCATTTCTCAACTCTGTTCCTTGCTGTGTTCTTCTCCAGGTTGGAAAGGGAGCTATGAAAAGCCGCTCTTTTCCCTGGGGGACAGGGTGAACTGGAGGTGACTTCCCTCTGGGCAGACATCGCCTTTCAATAATTTGAAAACACAAAGAAGAACTGAAGTCAGGAAATGTAGGCCATAGATTCCCCATAGGCAGGCAGTGAGGACACCGTGGAACCTTGGGGATTTTTCACCCCAGTTTTGTCTTTCCTTAGCATGAGTCTGGCCCAGTGCCCTGGACCTCATTGCAGCCCACAGCTGCTGCAAATTGATTTATCCTCTGATGAGAGCTGGGGCTGCTGCCTATAACATCAGAGAGGCACTACTTTTCGGGCTGTTTTTTAAAGACACAATGCAATTTCCTTAGCTCTTTTCAGTTCTTTTGGCCATCTGGCATTTTGGGGTACAAATTATGGTTTATAAGTATTGTTTTTTTCAAGTAGGAATTGTTTTGAGATGCGTGTGTCTGGGGGAGTACCGGGATGATAGGTCACATGATTCCCATAAAACATCCCAAGACACCTGCCACACTGGGCTGCTAAGCTCATTGCTTTCTTTTGAAAATGCTTTCATGAATTCCTTTTTTGTTACTATTTCTTACCCTTTTAGGACAAGTTGAACCAGAAAGTGAGGAGAAATATGTCCTGATCTAACTGATCGTATTCCCTGCCCAGTTAGGAAACTGGGCAGTGGTTCTTGGAGCTAAGCCAAGCCATGGACATGCCTTAAGCAGGGAGGTCACCATGGGATGCTCAGCCCAGGATGCAGCCTTTCAGGGAAGAGCCCGAGCTGGCCAGAATGGAAGGGTCAGTGCAGCCTGGTGGGAATAACACAGGGCTTGGAGTCCAACAGACCTGCTTTGAGATCCCTTTCCACCTCTTTCTAACCCTTGAAAGAGTCATTTCATGCTTTTGGATTGTGAGTACTTCACTTAGAAAAGAGCAGAAATAGAGACACAGATGTAGAGAACAAACATACGGACAACAAGGGGGGAAAGCGGCGGGTGGGTGGTGGTGGTGGGATGAATTGGGAGATTGGGATTGACATGTATACACTAATATGTATAAAATGGATAACTAATAAGAACCCGCTGTATACAAAAATAAATAAAATAAAATTCAAAAAAAAAAGAAAAAGAAAAGAGTACAGCACAAGTCACCTCTTAAGAGAGTTGTGAGGATTAAGTTAAATGATGTAACATCTGCAAAACCTCCTTGATGGCAGGACACAGTAAATGCTCATGTGGCATCTACTACAGTGATTGTTTTATCTGGGATATAATCAGGCCACCTGGAGTGGCCAGAGCATGTCGGAGAGGGGGACTTGTTTTTGTAAGAATCTGCTCCCTCCTGCTGTTCCCTGCCCCTTGGGAGGGTGTTTCCCGTGGACTTGCCAGCACTATCTGCAATGTCAAGTTCAAGGTTCCATTCTCAGGGGCTTCCAGAGCCTTCTGAAAAGCTCACCTGATCCAACTTACTCTGAGAATGCTTCCTTATACTCTGTAGCCAAACTGCTCATGAGAGCAATTAGTAACCTTACTTTGAGAGAGAAGCCACATTAGGAAAGAATGGGATAGAAGGGGATTGACTGGATTCACATAAACTCTCAGGCCACCCTGCACTGCACCTGTTTACCTCTCCCAGCCTTGGGGTTTGAATGTCACCCAAGACCTGGTGCCCCGTGGCCCAGGGATGTCATCTCAGTGCGTGCTTTGTGTCACATAGAGTTAACCTCGCCTTCCAGCCCAGGTTGGAAAGTAGCCCTAGAAATCCAGTCACACATATTCTGCCTTGACAACAACACATTTCCAATTAAAAGCACAAGTTTGCAGGTATGAATCATGAACTTTGTATAAATTCTTCTATGTGATGATTTTTTTTCTTGACACCAAATAAATTATACACAGTGAACCTGGCCTACATTTATACCACCTCGTCTATGAATCGTGGGTTAACATCAAGGGAATTGATTAGAATGACAACTAACTTAGGGGGTGATGAGTACCCCATAATATGGACCCTGGAGGCAAATTATTCTAGAAGAGTGAAGAGTCAAAATAGTTTTTGTGAACCGAAGGGTTTTATAATTCCTAGAGGTCCTTCCAGACTCAGAAACTCACCTCACATGTGCATTACTCATCTCCCCCGTGCAAAGCCCTAAACCTGTTCCCAAAAGAGGCACTGATTATACACAGCTCTCAATGACCTACTTGCCTGGTCCCCCTGCTCTTCTGTCTGCACTAAGGAAGTACAAAGAAGGAGGATTTCAAAGCAAAGTTTGATTTTGAGATTAACTTTGTTGTGATAACCTAAGCTATCACTGGCCCATTTTTAAAGCTGTGTTTAATACCATCCTCCCTTTAAGAAGAAGTCATTTAATAAGCCTGGTAACATGTAACATGCTCCTGGGACCTGAGGCTATGAGCTGACTACAATTGACTTTCCACCGCTTTCTTCCTGGAACAAGTGCTGTTAGGTTTGGGGTCATGTAAACATAGAACTGCAAGCAACCAGGGAGGCCCTTCCTATCTTTAAGCATGCAAATGAAGGAACCAAGGCCCAGAGAGGGTTAGCATTTTGTTCCATGACACACAGCACAACTAAGTACAGTTATAACTACATGGAGCACACAGGCTCCCTGAAGACATTCTGGTCAGTTCTCCCCTCCCCCATCTCCTTTGTCTTTGCTGCCCCAAGTAGCTAGTCTGTGTACCAGCATCTTGATGTCATCTAGGAGTTTGTCATAAATGCAGAATCTCAGGCTCAAGCCCAATCCTACTGAATCAGAATCTGTACTTTGGGCTAATTGGCCACTTCCATGAAACTGGAAAAGAAAAACAAAACAAAAAACAAAAACCAGTGGAAAAAACTCCTAATTTGTATCCTGGTAAATTCTGTGAAATGTTTCCCTTGGATATTTTTCTTTATCTTCACATAATTAACTACCACCCACCCCTAAAACATACACACACAGATACATCATGCCAGACTTTTAATTGGCCACTAAAAGCTTTGGGTGCTTTTTTCTAAATATCTCTGTGATCTCCCCTCTGACTCCTCAGCTCCCTATCTGGAGCCCCCTGACTCCAGGCTTCCTTTCCAGGGTTCCTCTCCATTGACACCAGAGTGACTTTTATGAAACTCAGCCTGTTCATGCCCCTTTCTCAGCTTAAATCCTCCATTGATTCTGCTGTGGACTGAATTGTTCTCTCCCAAATTAATATGTTGAAGCCTTAGCCCCCACTGTGATAGAATTTGAAGATGAGCCTTTTGGGAGGTAATTAGGTTTAGATATGGTCATGAGAGTGGGGCCCCCACGATGGAATTAGTGTCCTTATTAGAGAACTTGCTCTTTCTCTCTTCACCATGTGAAGACACAGCAAGAGGCAGCCTTCGTCAAGTGAGGAAGAATGCTCTCACCAGAACCTGATCAGGCTGGCACCTTGATCTTGGACTGCCAACCACTAGAACTGTGAGAATTAAATGTCTGTTGTTTAAACCTCCCTTAAAACTCATTCTGTGATAGTCTGTTATGGCAGCCAGAGCTAAGGCAGGGTCTGTTCTGTCCAGGGAGGGAAGTGCAGACTCCTCTAAATGATTTGAGGATTGTACAGGATTGGGGCACCTTGCCAGTCTCTGTGTGAGTAAATCGAGCACTGCCGTTTGTCTAGGAGTTGGTCCAAAGGTGGAAGTGATGGTGGAGAAGGGAGAACTCATTCTGAGCATCAGACAAAGGATACTGGACTTCATGCTGACTCAGCGTTTGTGTTGGTTAATTTTATGTCAACTTGACCAGGCCATGATGTTCCCAGACTCTTGATCAAACAGTATTCTGGAGGTGCCTGTGAGGGCACTTCTGGATGACATTAGTATTGGAATCAGTAGACCGAGTAAATGCCCTCCCAGTGTAGGTGGGGTTCATTCGTCAACTGAAGACTATGAGAAGAACAAAATGGCTGAGTAAGAGGGACTCCTCCTGCCTGACTGCACTGAACTGGTGCCTTGTTCTCTGACCTTTGGATTTGGACTGAAGCACTGGCTCTTCTTGGGTCTCCAGCCTGCCAACCTTTTCAGAATGGAACTACAACATTGGCTCTCCTGGTTCTCAGGCCTTCAGACTCAGAATGAATTACACCACCACCCTCCTGGATCTCCAGCTTGCTGACTGCAGACCTAGGGCCTTCTCAGCCTCCACTGTTGGGTGAACTGATTCCTTATAATAAAGTGCTTTCTCTTCTCTCTCTTTCTCTTCTCTCTCTTTCTCTCTATATGTACATATGTGTATGTGTGTAAACACACACACACACATCCTACACACACACAGACACACATACACACATTCTATTGGTTCTGTTTCTCAGAAGAACCCTAATGAATGCAGTGTCTGTAAGAGAGCAGAGTCAGAACAGTGGACTGCAGGTCTGGGGATAGCCCTTCCTGCCCTTCTCCAACTCCCATTTGGCCCAGCTGACTGGAGTGCCCAGGGAAGGCCAACATCTCAAGCCCCAGGAGAAGAAGATCAAGTAGTCATAGGATGGGAGTAAAACATGGCCTCCCCCACATATATCTGGAGCCTTGCAAGGGGCGCCTTTGTTCCTGCTCAGATAATGTGATCAGAATATGTGTGTCAACATTACCAGGTGGATCCTGAGGCTCAGCCACTGCTCTCTCCCTCCCCCAGACTCACCAATGCCTTAATGAGGCTGAGGAGAGGCAGCAATATGACCCCGGGGCCCCGCTTGTGTCCACCACTGAGCTGCAGCTGCAGAGTATTCACAGGGGATTTTATTACCTTATCTTCTCTTACTCAATCCAGACGTTAAAGATGATAGCAGAACCATCTAGAAAATGAGTTGCAGAATCTGAACAAAAGGTAATAATTCCTTGCACAGTTGTACATTTAGCTCCATTAGTTTCTTTTCAATTTAGATGATAGTAAGATCTTGCTAGGTGGAATAATGGAGGCCAGGGGTAGGTCCAGGTTGCGTGGCCTGAAGCATTTCCAATTTTTCAGGCTCTCTTTAAGAAAGAGAATACAAATTATAGATGCAAAATGAGAGTATTTATTTAGAATGAGAAAGAAAATTTTAGGAATCTGAAAAGTATCACAAAGTCTTAAAAAGCATAATATTTTCACTAATTAACTGCTCGACACATCTCTGTAATATTTTAATTCCTATATTTTTGGCTGCATACTCTATGAAGTGCTTCTTCATTGGGCAACAATTTATAATATTTTCTTTAGAGAGATGAGAAGAATAACTCAGTCTTCTTTTAGCACAGTCGATTGAAATCTATTTTAATTATTGATAGTTGGGATGCTTAAATATGCAACTCCACACATAGATGTACTCACTGTTTATTCTAAAGTCACAGACTTGTACCTCACAGACATGGGTACCCATTCAGATAGAGTATATCTGTTGGATTTCCATAAGCATACATGATGTATTTATAATTGCATATGCTACATTATTGATTGTATTCTTACAGGAGACAGCTTCCATTTTCACTGGGC
This sequence comes from Hyperoodon ampullatus, assembly GCF_949752795.1. NCBI lineage: Eukaryota > Metazoa > Chordata > Mammalia > Artiodactyla > Ziphiidae > Hyperoodon > Hyperoodon ampullatus. The sequence goes on from NC_136928.1 coordinate 83,292,407, forward strand.
ATTGAGAACTGCATCCTTTGTTTGCAACTTCACATGACTGATGATTAGAAGAATTTTCCAGGTTACCTTCTGGTTCTATATATTTCAAACCTTACTTCTGCTCCTTGATCCACTGTGTCAGATGTCATAAGATGCATTTCTATTGCCACATGATCTCTGGCCCTGGACTTCATGTCACAATGTCATAGGAGTTGGCATAGTGGGCAGCAAGAATACTCTCACAAGCCATCCTTGCACTGGGGCATACAACAATAACTTAACTACACATCAAAGAGACATAATCACTTAAAGAAGCCCCAATAAACCCAAACTAAGTGTGTCCCCACTTCTTATCCAAAATACAAAAATGCACAAGCCATGCCAATAGAATCTGAGAGAAATATGATAGGAGGAGAAAGAACAAGTAATCCTAACTGATTGCAGTTAAAATGTCTTCGTTTGACAAGTTTTTAAAAAGTATCAATTGTTAACCATATGGATGCATTGGTGGTCCCCAACCAAGGGCATGAAAGAAAGCTACAAAGGATCAAGGTCCTACAATTTCAGCTTCTTGGTAATTCTGCCTCTCATAGAGACTCAAAAACACTGTGCAGAAGAGTTGGGTTGAGCTTGTGTTTGTTCAGAAGTTTCCCTTATGACAAAGTTAATATTGCAGAAAAATATGTAAATTTCCTGGGCAAAACAAACTTTTAAAGCTCTTTAGGAGCCCTATTGGCATACAAATAATTGATATGTTAATTTAACTCATTCTCAACCATTCTTTGGAGTAAGTCCCCCAAAGATTTCTCCATTTACCTAAAAATGAGTATGAACACATACCATTAAAAGAAGGTTTATTTAAATGGAAACATAAAATGTTGGTCTCCGGATGTTCCCTGTCACAACTCCTTTAAACATTGTACTGGAAGACTTTGCTAATTCAATAAGACAAGAAAAGGTAATAATAAGTACACAGATTAGGAAGGAAAATATAAAACTGTCTTTGTTCACAGGTTACCTGGTTGTCTATGTAGAAAGACTGAAAGAATTGAGCAAAAAACTCTTGGATCTAATAGGTGATTCTTGCAAGATTGCAGGATACAAGCTTAATATATAAACATCAATCACTTTTCTATATACTAACAATTAACATGGAATTTGAAATTAAAAACATGATACCATTTACATTAGCACCCCCAAAACTAAAATGCTTAGGTATTAAATCTAACAAAATATGTACAAGAACTATATAAGGAAAACTAAAATACTTCGATGAATGAAATCGAAGAACTAAATAAATGAAGAGATAGTCCTCGTTCAAGAGGAAGAAGACTCAATACTGTCGAGATGTCAGTTTTTCCCAAGCTGATCTGTAGATTCAGTGCAATCCCAGTAAAAATCCCAGCAAGTTGTTTCATGGAGATCAACATGAATCTAAAGATTATATGTAGCGGCAGAAGACTCAGAATAGCCAACACAATATTGAAGAAGAAAAAACTTGGAGGACTGATGCTACCCAACTTCAAGAATTACTGTGAAGCTACAGTAATCAAGACAGGTTGGTGTTGGCAAAAGAATAAAGTAGGTAAATGGAACAGAAGACAGTCCAGATATAGACTCATGTGAATAGTCAGATGATCTTTGACAATGGAACAAAGAAAATACAATGAAGCAAAGATAGTCTCTTCGATAAATGGTGCTGGAACAACCGGACCCCTCACATGCAAAAAAAAAAAAAAAAAAAAAAAAAAAAAAAAACACTGAATCTAGACGAAGACCTTATACTCTTCACAAAAAATTAACTCAAAATGGATCATAAACCTAAATGTTAAATGCAAAACTACAAAATTCATAGAAGATAACATAGGGGAAAACCTAGATGACCTTGGGTGTGGTGATGCTTTTTATTTTTTTTGTTGATGCCTTTTTAGATACAACACCAAAGGCATAATCCCTGAAAGAAATAAGCTGAATTTCATTAAAATTAAAAATTTCGGGCTTCCCTGGTGGCACAGTAGTTGAGAGTCTGCCTGCCGATGCAGGGGAAACGGGTTCGTGCCCCGGTCCGGGAAGATCCCACATGCCGCGGAGCGGCTAGGCCCATGAGCCATGGCCGCTGAGCCTGCACGTCTGGAGCCTGTGCTCCACAATGGGAGAGGCCACAACAGTGAGAGGCCCGCGTACCGCAAAAAAAAAAAAAAAAAAAAAAAAAAAACTCTCCTCTGTGGGAGACGATATCAAGAGAATTAGAAGACAAGCCACAGACTGGCTTGTAATGAGAAAATATTTGTAAAAGACACATCTGATAAAGGACTGTCATTCAAAATATACAAAGAATTCTTAAACTCAACAATAAAAAAACAAACAATGTGACTTTAAAATGGGCCAAAGATTTTAACAAACATCTCGCCAAAGAAGATATACAGATGGCAAATAACCATGTGGAAAGATGCTCTACAGCATTTGTCATCAGGAAATGCAAATTTAAAAAACAATGAGGGACTTCTGTGGTATTCCAGTGGTTAGACTCCATGCTTCCAGTTCTGGGGGCACAGGTTCCATTCCTGGTCGGGGAACTAAGATCCCACATACCAACCTGCGTGGCCGAAAAAAAAAACCAAAAAACAAAGAGAGCTACCACTACACAACTGTTAAAATGGTCAAAATCTTGAACACTGACAACACTAAATGCTGGTGAAGATGTGGAGCAACAGGAATGCTTATTCATTATTGGTGGGAATGCACAATGGTACAGCCACTTTGGAAGAGGGTTTGGTGGTTTTCTTAACAAAACAAAACATACTCTTACCATATGATCCAGCTGTCATACTCCTTGGAATTTGCCTGAAGGAGGTGAAAACATGTTCACACATGTACCTGCGCATGGTGTTTCTAGCAGGATTGCTTTGTAGAGAGCAATTGTTTCATAGCAGGATGTACTTCTTAATATTTAGGGAAGTAGCAATAATACTTCAAAAATACAGAGGCATAATGACTGTTTAAATTGGGAGAATCTCTGTAAGTTTTAGGTCACTCCTGGGGGTACAGGGTAAGAAGCTGAATGAAGGTGTCTCCCATAGCTTTATCTGTCTTATACAACACAGAATTCACTAATCTGTGTTTCTCTGTTGACAGCACAGGTAGGATGAAATGCGTGTCCATGAATTCACTGTTGGAGTGCAAAGCAAAATCAGAGGAAAATCATGTGGTTATGTCGAAATGTAAACTGTGCAAGAAGTAAATTATTTCTGACTGGGTTCTATTAAGGAGCTCAAACTTGATTAATTTGTGGCCCAGATAAGCATTTACCTCTAGCAATTACATGCCACTATTACAGTGATTATTTTATAAAAGCTAATAAACACTATCTGGAGTTAATATTTGCTCCTGGGGAAAGTTTGCCAAGAGCTTAGAATACATTTATGGAAGATTTTGCCTGCTAGGTTTGTGCACAAAGTTTGAAACACCAAAATCCTTTTAGCATCAGTTATAATAAAAAAAGTTCGTGCATAAACAGTTGTATCCAGTAAAGCTGAAATATGATATAGAAATAGACAAAGCTTAGGAATTTTGCAAAACTGGCCAAATACTGTCCATCCCTAATGAAATCCAGCCAACTAATTCTGCAGTTGATTTGTCTCTGAAATGACCTCTGCTTAAATCTATACTGTGTAGCCTTGTGTGTGTCAGAGAGTCCTAAGTAAAATAACTCTTGTTAATCTAAAGATTAGACGGACCTTGTGCTAAAGAGACTGTGGCCTGTTGTTTTAACCTACCCAGGCCAGAGTAACAATGGGATATATGCTAATGTTCTCAACAGGAGAGAGTAAGTAACTCATTCATGACCTGTGTATCTGGTTAAGGGCCCAGTTTAATAATTTGTTTAAGTAGCGTTTTCTTTGACTTACACTCCAGGTGAACATACATAAGCAGGTATATTTGAATTTTAGTAAATGTGTTCGACATTCACACATCCTCTTAAATAGGCCAGGGATCCAGGAAAAACGAATAGTTCCTTATTATGGTATTATAATCAAAATATTGCATCCTTCTTACATTCACATACGATCGACATTTACATCAAAAGAATAAGCCTACTTATGACCCATGATCCCAGGTTGGCTACCGTAATTGTCTCTATTTACCTATAGATGTCAGGCTGGCCCACAAGGAACATGGGGTGAGTGAGGGTAGAGGGGGCCACCATCTGAGTCTTTGAAGTCATTCACTTTCTGCAAACTTTATTCATTCCTGAAGCTCTCAGGCCTCTTTGTTTATTGAGAAATTTACATAAGATGTCTTGTTGGTAATGCATAGAGAGTTAGATCCAAAACTTCTTCTTCCATTCTATAATTTGGTGCATGCCTAAAACATTCTTCTTAGGGCAAAAGATTATAAAGAGATGTCTTATAAGCTAGGCTATGTGTATGTATCTATCCTGAGAAGGTATGGAGAGAAGGATGCTTTGTAAAGTACTGAAGTGTGTGTGTTTCTTCTATGGAGAGGATGGGTCCTTTGGGGGATTAAATGAGTAAGTGCATGAAACATGCTGACAGCTACCACACGTAGCCACCACCAAGGATAGAGGCTACTTTGAGGGGCTGAAGAGGCAGCTCTAACAGTCTTATACTCCCAGCTCAGGGGCATTAGGAGGGAAAAGAGAAAGGACACAGGTGCTAAGGAACCACAGGAAAGAACCCTAGACATCAACAATAACCGATGCTTTAAAGGAATTATTTGTCTGCCTTAACAATATACATTAGAGCAAAGTCTCTTTATAATGACATTGCTACTTCAAAGAAGTATTCTTCAAAGAAGAATAAAAAAATTGGAGCAATTTGGGAGTGTAATCTGGGGAATTTTTCATCTGCTTAGGGCTTTGAAGCTAAGGACCACGCATCTTCTTTATACCATAGGAGCTGCCACCAAAAAATTGTTAATGACCAATCATTATTCTTCCAGCTAAGAAAGCATTTCTCTTACTGCCTCAAACTACAGGTGTGGGGAAATAGATGAGCAACTATGGTGCGTGTGTATGTGTACTTGTGCATTAGTGTAGAGTACATCAATTCCGCTGTGTGCATGTGAAGACTTGAAAACCTCCCATTCCCTTCTTGTCAGAAAAACAACCATGTTGTGTCTCCACAAAAGTAGCTTGGGACATAAGGATGTGGCTTGTGCTGCTTGCTGGTTCTTCTAAAAATTTATCTTGGAAGCCAGGAGTACATGGAGCTATTGAAGCATTGTTGTGGGAATTTAGGGTAAAGGTTAAGACTTACTTCTTATTTCTGATCTGATCCGCTCAAATATCACCTCTTTTGTGGAGCTTCTCCAAAATGTGAAACTCTCATTTCTGTGTTCATAGTACTGATTATATTCATTTAATCATCACGTTTAGATGGTGTGTGTGTGTTTCTTCTGTTAGATTATGAGCTCTTCACTTAACAAACATGAAGAAACAACCTAAGGGAAGGGAGACGCATGAAGAAGGGTCCTGCTGAAGGGAAACCTCTAGATGGAAATCTTCTCTGGGGAATGGTAAGTGTGGACCAGTTGTCCCTCATCCCAACCCCTCCCCCAGCCCAAACAGAACAGAGTTTGAACACAAATGCTGGACAGACCAGAAGTGCACGTTAACTCTTTGCAGACAGACTAGGCAAACGCTCATTTCAGAAGTCCTGGCTCAGGTCGAGAGGAAGTGAAAGTGAAAAGGTGGAGGTCTGGGCCAAGTGCAGGTTCTGCTCCCACAGTCTGGTACCCACAGCAGAGGGAGAGCTTCATGCTGGACTTGGTGTCTTCATCTAGCAAATGTGCAGGTTGATGGAGATGCTTCTCCATCCTAAAATCCTGTGATTCTGGGAAGGATGAAATGATCATCTCTTTCTCTCTTCAGAAGGTTTTATTAGTTTTGCAAATATTTCTTAATCCAGGAGACTTCAACAGCTGAACGTGCAGAGATGTGTTTTCTTTTTACAGAGGTTTTACTCTGAGAATGTAATTGCTGGTACAGTTATATAATTTGTGTGATCTCTAGGGACACTATTATTGATTGTTTATGGGGTGATTTACATTTTCTTTTAGATTTTTGAATTTTAGATTTATTTTTAACTTTTAAAGGAACTTTGAAAATTTATCTGGCACGCTGGATATTTTCCAATGGAAACACTTGCCTAATTTCTTAAGCATTAAGATTACACTCTCAGAAAAGTTGTTTAGAACCTTCTTTTTTTTAAATTTTATTTTATTATTTTTTTTTTCGGTACACGGGCCTCTTACTGTTGTGGCCTCTCCCGTTGTGGAGCACAGGCTCTGGACGCGCAGGCTGGCGGCCATGGCTCACGGGCCCAGCCGCTCCGCGGCATGTGGGATCCTTCCGGACTGGGGCACGAACCCGTGTCCCCTGCATCGGCAGGCGGACTCTCAACCACTGCGCCACCAGGGAAGTCCAGAACCTTCTTTTTTAGAATCACATCTCTGCTATAGTTTCTCTTCTAAAAATCCAAATGTTGCAATAGTTGAAAAATATCTTCTTGAGTTTCTCCTTGCCTGTAGTTTTCTGATTATGTTTTGTTATAGTTTTATTGAGATATCTTCACACACCATATAATTCACCCATTTAGAATATACAGTTCAGTGATTTTAGTATATTCACAGTTATGGAACCATCACCAAAAACAATATTAGAATATTTTCATTAGTCCTAAAATAAATACTTTTCCTTTAGCTATCACTCCCCAAGTCATTCCATTCCTGTCTTCAACTCTAGGCAACCACTGATCTACTTTCTGTTTCTTTTGATTTGCCTATTCTAGAAATTTCATATAAATGGAATTGTATATTATGTGGTCTTTTGTGACTGGCTTCTTTCACTTAGCATAGTATTTTCAAGGTTCATTCATGTTGGAGATGTATTAACACTTCATTTATTTTTATGACTGAATAATATTCCACTGTATGGATATGCCATATTTTGTTTATCCATTCATCAGTTGATGGTCAGTGGGTTCTTTACATCCTTTGGCTATTATAAATAATGTTGCTATGAACATTTGTGTACAAGGATTTCATGGATATATTTTCATTTCTCTTGGGTATATACCTAAGAGTGGAATTGCTGGGTCAAGTGGTAACTCTGTGTATAATCATTTGAGGAACTGCCAGACTGTTTTCTAAAGTAGCATATAACATGTTACATTCCCACCAACAGTGTATGAGGGTTCTAGTTTCTCCACATCCTTGCCAACACTTGTTATAACCTGTCTTTTTGATGACAGCCAGCCTAGTGAGGTGCAAATTGATATTTCATTGAGGTTTTGATTTGTATTAATCTGATGACTAATCATGTTGAGTATATTTTCATGTGATCATTGGCCCTTTGTATAGCTTCTTTGGGGAGATGTAACTATCTTTTTAAGCATGTTCTGTTGGGATACACAGCATAGTTCCATTCGTCTTCTGCCGTCTGGTGGCCTTGCAGGATAGGCCAATTGGCAAATAGGTTCAAGTCTGGAGATTTGGGGAAACACAGTACAGTATGTTTAATGACACATCAGTTTTATTACTCTGTGACTCCATTTTAAAAAGTAAGTAATATATAACAACTTTTATGAGAAAGCACTATTTGTCATTATACATTCCCAGTGAAACATGATACAGTTCAGCTCTCAACTTTAATGTCTTCATTTTATATACTTGATTAGGATAATTTTAGTTTTCATAATATTATCTTTAAACATGATGGAACACTACTGGTTCAGGACAAATCAACTTTAAGTACAAAGTTTCTAGTTTATCTTAGAAATACTAGCAATCAAATCAGAGAATTAAAGTAAAACAAATGCTCAAGATTAAGTTTCTTCTGCTCCAGAGGCCACTGCTGAATTCTAAGGAACAACATTTCTGTTCTTTCTCTTTGGATCTCCTACCAAGAGTTCACTGCCAATTTACCATGTGGTTTTCATATAGAGGGAGTTCATGGCAGTGCATCAGACTGAGTTCTCATCTCTTTAGATTGATTTCTTCTAAAAGCATGTCATTAGTCATGCCTTAAAAACCTTTTCTAAGAGTAAAGCTTCTAGTTTGGGTCTCACTCCTGATTTAGTTCACACCTGGGAAGTGTAAGTAAATTAGCTCTGGATCCTAGACTAACTCTTCTTCTCTGTCTCTTTCTGCATTTCTTAAGACTCTGTTTGTTGCTGGGGTTTAAAAAAAAATCAGTAATACCTAGTCATAACTCAATGAATGAGCAGGGATGTGTACAAGGTGTTAATGCACCAGTGAAGTTGCTGTGATGGAGGAGAACCCAGGGGACTGAGAAGCATATGGTGCTCAGGTGGCCAAGTCTTGCAATGCCGGAGATGTTGAGGTCAAGGTTGCACAGAGGAGGAGATAACAGAGTCCACAATAATGAATAGGTGTTATCAGGTAGACAAATAAGAGAGGGCATTCTAGGGGAAGGGCCAGAATGATGCAGGCCCAGAGGAGTGACAGGGTGACTAGTCCGTGAGACTGGAACTGGGCATATGTAGGTGGGCTCCCTGGAGGAGTTGGGCTGGAGAGAATAACAAACGCCCTTCTCAGAGGCACTATAGCTTATATTTTTTTCTTCCCGTTGACCTCGGTTTTACTCTCTGGGACAGCAAAGAGTGAATTGAATTATTCTTTCATGAGAGCTTTTCACAGATTTGACAACGGTGCTAATAGCTCTCCCAAGTCTTGTGTTTTCCAAAGGGAACATTCCTCATTCCTTCACTTTTTTTCTCATATGGAAAGGTTTCCAAGACCTTCTCCGTCACAATTTTCTCTGTTGGATAGGCTTCAGTTTGTAAAATTTCTTCTGAAAATGTGGCTCCCGAGGCAGAATCCAGCACTCCAAATGTGGTTTGCACAGTGTGGTGTCTTGGGGCTATTCTTTCCTCTGCCGTGAGTGCTAAACACTGGCATCCAGGCATATCCACACAGGTGAGCTCATTTCTAACCTCTGAACCTTGTTGACCTACTAAACTAGGTTCTTTCACCCTTGGTCATGTCACTCGTTGACGCAGAAGCAGGACTAGTTCTTTATAAGTATTTCTTTTCGTCTAGTTAATTTTGGCTCATGTTTCCCAGGAATGCCAGAACCTTCTAAAATCCTGATCCAACTCTCTAATAATGTCTCGGTGATCTCCCTCCACCTAGTGTCATCTGAAGATTTCAGAGTAGTGAAATATTCTATTTGTCTCTATCCAACAATATGACAAAAATATTGATAACAATCAGGTTGAGTACAGAATCAGCCAATTAAAAATTGATGTTAGTTCTTCAGGGTTTACATGACTGTACTGAACTAATATTTGTGAAACTGACTAGTTTAGAAAGTGATGGACCTTCCCTGGTGGCGCAGTGGTTAAGAATCCACTTGCCAATGCAGGGGACACGGGTTCGGGAAGATCCCACATGCCACGGATCAACTAAGCCCGTGTGCCACAACTACTGAGCTTGTACTCTAGAGCCCACGAGTCTCAATTACTAAGCCCGTGCGCCTAGTGCCCGTGCTCCACAATAGGAGAAGCCACCGCAATGAGAAACCCGTGCGCCGCAACAGAGAGTAGCCCCCGCTTGCCGCAACTAGAGAAAGCCCGCACGCAGCAACGAAGACCCAACGCAGTCAAAAATAATAAATAAATAAAATAAATAAATTTGTAAAAAAAGAAAAGGAAAGTGGTGCTCACTGTTTGATCAACAGACACACCAGAGCAGCATTTCTGAGTTAAATCTGGGGATTTCTTCTACCACAATAAACTGAGATGCTCTTCAAATGCAAATTCCTGAGCCTCCATGGAGACTTACTGCACCAGGCCCTAAAAGATATGCATTTTAACAGGCGATTCACCGGAGCACTGGGGCTGGATGATGGACAGTGGTCTAGGACAGGCAGTTTGCATCTGGTTTAGTGTAATGAGCTGTGACATTTTTTTCGGGCAAATATGTTTGGAGTGATGTGTTGGTTGAGTGATGCCAAAGAGGTTTTTGTTGCATGCATAAAAAATCCAAAATCTATGATTTCCTCCCTATGATCTAGCCTTCAGCCCAGGCCAAGGAGCAGCTTTGCCTCCTATCGGGGGTGCCAGCATGATTTCAGCATTATTGCCGCTTTAGTCACTGCTATCTTGGGAGCATGACTGTTCTGCATTGGCTGCATGAAGTGGCTGATCTCACCCTTGAGCACAGCATCTCCAGCCCCATCAGACTCTGGAGCCCTGAGCCTCAGTGGGGCTGATGCACAGCTCTTTCCATACCCCCTGCAGCTCTGACTTCACACCAGGGTAGACTAGACATGCTCAGGAAGAGTCTCCTGAAACACATATTTACTGAACCACAGCTTTTAGATGCCTGCTGTATATTTACTCATCTAACATGGCTGCCAAGGTTCCACCTAGTCTCCTGTGACTCTGACACTACCGGGGATTTAAAGATCACTATTTTTAAAGCTATTTTAAAGTTGTGAATATCACACCTTCCCTCTCCTTAGAAGATTCTAATTACCTGTTTGTTAGACATACCTCTGTTCTCTGCAACTTTACTCAACTCCACAGGCTCTCTATTTTCGGGGTCAGTGTAAATTGTTCTTCAGGATTTCTGTAGGGAAGTCTCACTGTCTAGACTCTTTCCACTCCTGGTCAAGTCAAGAGCATCTGGAGGTCACTCTAGAACTTTCTGACATCTAGCTACTTCTCCAATTTCGTGTGCTACTAAACTTTCTTATGTCAATGTCTCTTGAAATAGATCTCAAAGACTTTTTCTTGCTTCTTATTTATAAAGCTAGTATATCTCCATTTCTACCGTCTTCTTTTGACTATAACACCAAGAAGAAAAAGCTCTTTAAAAAATGAAGATTTTTTTTTTTCTGATTGTGAAAACAAGCATGGTCATAGTTGAAAATTTATTAAACATAGAAATGTAGAAAAAATCAATTATACCACCAAAACACTACCACATTTTGATTTAGTTTAATTAAATCTTCCTCAGTGCACATTTATTTTCACAGTTGTCATCATCCCTTATCTAAAATTTAGTATCCTTTTTTCACTTAGCTTATTAGTTCCCTGTTTCTTGTCATTGTATAAACATCAAAATAAAAATTACTATGTAGTTGACCCTTTTGTTGATCATTTATGATGCTTTTTATAAATAACATCATGAGGATTATCTTTGATATCAAGGTTTTCTCTCTATATCTCTCTTGAGTAATTTCTTCAAGATAAAGTGAAAGAAGTGCTATTATTATACCAAGAGGGCATTTTTAAGGTTCTTGATACATATTTCTAAATTATTTTCCAAAAGAGTTGAAAGTATTTATTGGCATGATTTATCCTAGGAAAAGTATGGTTACACATTTGAAGGTGAAAAGCATAGTATTCTATATTAGAAGAGAGATGAAAGCATTTTCATAGTTGAAGCAGGTCTCAGGATAGGTTCCATGAATATAAGGTTTAGAATGCTCAACAAATCCCTTATACATTGGGCATGATATGGTTACCTTCCCAAAGAGAGTGAGGAACACCAACAGTATATACAAAAGCTATTATGTAGACCTTTTGCTTTTTGGTTTTGACTTTTTAATCACTGAGTCATTCTCACAGCTTCCTTTTAAGAGCAAAGAATGCCAAGTGTAATACATCTGCTTGATGCTTTATGTGTATTACCTGGGAACAAGTTTACATAGACAAATCCCTAAAAATCTCAAATAGAGGTGATAATCCAAGAAGTTTGCTCTTTGGAGGTAACTATTTTGGTCTTATAATACGATAAAAGGTTTAATTGCTGTCGTTCAGAGGACTCAGCTATTTTTTTCAAACCATAAAAGCAGAAATGAAATTCAGGTACGGTAAAATGGAAATAACAGAGAATTGAGGACTTGGGATAGGCTATCAAAGTAGTTATTCCAGGCTAATTCGCACTATGGCCCTACACGGTATCTGCACACCCAGACTTCCCCAGCCAGGCTGGAGGAAGGGAAAAGATCTGGGGCCAAACAAGGTGGGATTAAGATTGTAGTCCTGTTACTTTCGTAGGCACTTGAGAAATTTACTTAACTTCTCCAAGCTTCATTTTCCTTATCTGTCAAAACAGAAAAAAATTAAAATAAATAACATTTACTTTTAATCTAGTGGATTAAGTGAAACAACATGAGTATGTCACGTGAATTGTAGTGCACACATAGACATTATTCAACAAAGGTCTATTTCTTCTCTCTTCCATCTCTGTACAGCTCCCAAATGTATGACATAATAATCCTGCCTTGCCCTGCTGTTTCCAAAATTCAGAAGATACTTCAGTGCAAACTGATCTCTTTCTTCTCTAATCTGCTAACCATCATGGCTTGGGCCATTAATCCTTTGCTTTTATAATTTTTTTTTTTTTGCTACGCTGTGTGGCATGCAGAACTTCAGGACCAGAAAGGACCCGCACCCCCTGCAGTGGAAGTGCGGAATCTTAACCACTGGACCACCAGGGAAGTCCTAATCCCTTGCTTTTTCTTTGGAATTTTCAAGCACCAGCCAAATCAATCTCACAGATCCCTGGAAGAATGTTTGGTGCCATAGTAATATTTTTATTATATGTTTCTGTGTCATCCCAACTACATCCTCTACTTTTCTGAAGGTCAGGAAATACATCTTTGCATTCCCCCAGGATCCTAGCACTGTTTCTGAAATTTAACAGACCATGAGCAAGCGCCTACGGGTTAACTGAACGTCCAACATTCATTCAGTATCCCACATATCTTTTAAAAACTTACTCTCCTGGGTGCTAGAAATGTAGTCATGGATGAGACTGATAAAATACTTACCTCCTGGTGCTCCAGTGCTTGTCCACCATCTCCATGCAGGAGCAGCTCAAAAGTAGAAGAAAGCAATATGCATGGAGCTTGAGGTGGAGGACTCATCTGGAGATTGAATGCTCATTGTCGAGCAATTAGGAGGAGACAGAAATGATCAATTATCTTATCAAAGGAAGGGATTCTGATGGACGTTGTTGATGCTCAGTTATCAACCCTTCACCATGCTCCCCATCCCTCTTCCAATGGCTCCTAGAGTGGTAGAGAGAAGAGACATACTAGCAGAAAGCTACAGTTGTGTGGTAGGTGCTACTTACAGGTCGTGCAGGATCCTACAGAAGCACCTAGGGAGGGCCCAAGCCCAGAGAACCAGGGAGGCTTCTCATAGGAGATGATATACCAGCTGAGCAAGGAGGTACATAGGCCGTGTAAGAGGACTGAGAGTAGGTGCTTCACAATGAAAGTGCCATATGTGAATAAGCTTGGCGCCCCAGAGGGTGTCATATCTTTGGAGAATTGAAAGTGGTTGAACATAGTTGGAAAATACAGGGGGTGGGAAGTAGTGAGTTACTTGGCTGAAGGCTGAGCAGGTGAGGAGCCAAGAAGGGCACTGTAAACTTTATAAGAGTTTGAACTTTATCCCGAGAGGATTAGAAAAAAACTAAAATGCTGTGATCTTTGGGGTAACATGATTGTAACAGAGCATCCCACTGATGTGCAGAGAGTAGATGTGAGCAGGACAAATGCAGGAGGGGAGACCTTGGGACTGTTGACACCATCCAGGAGAGGTAAGAGTACCTTCTGGGCTACAGCAATGCGGTAGGCTAGGAGAGAATTGGGCATATTTGGAGATAGTTATAAGGTAGAAGCACTAGGGCTGGCTTAGATGCGGACATTTGAAAATTGTATGGAGTAAGGATTACACTTAGGTTTCTCATTTGGGTGAACAAAATGGGAATGAGTTTTTTCACTGAGGGAAGGAAGACAAATAATTGAATTCTATCAGAAAGATCATGAGCTGGAAACATTCTGAATTTTAGATGTTTGTGGGATATCCCAAGTGGAGTTATGCAACTAAGAAATCACGTGTTGGAGAATGAAACTCTGGAGTTTACTCTCTGACCTGGAAATGAAGATGTTAGAGGCATGCATGCATAGAAGAAAGGAAACCAAGGAAGTAGATGAAGATTCCCAGAGAAAATGCAGGCACTTAAAAGAAGCACATGATTACAGTATTTATATGCAACAGATAATCAACCGCAGACATGGTCAAAAAGGTTATGCTACATTGTTACTCATTTTAACTTACTCCTTTTCCAATTATTTATTTATTCATTCATGTATTCATCTTTTTTATTTCTTTATTAATTTATGCATTCAATAATCATTTCTTAAGCCAGGCACTGAATTAAACTCTGAGGATTCACAGATCAATGAGATAGAGTTTCTGCTCCAAAAGGGGAGTGAATCTAGTTCAACAGCAAAGAACTGTAATGACTGCTCAAGTCATAAGTACTTTTATGTTCCTAAGGAATTATTTGGATCCGGGTTCCTTACCTACTCTGGGAATGCCTTCAGAAGAATGTAACCCTTGAGTGGCAACTTGAAGGACAGGAGAAATAGCCTCAAGAAAAGAGTGAGGAGGTCGTGGGCTATTTCAGGCTATGGGAACCAGTTGCCCCAAGCTCTGATGCATGAGACACATGATCCTTTGAGAAATTCTAAGTTGTCCAGTGTGGCTCAGCCAAAGGGTACTGCTGACATGTGGCAGGAGCTGAGATAAGAGGTGGCCCTAGGAGCCTGTGATGAAGACTCCATGGGCCAGAAGCGGTACTTTAAGTAAATCTTGGAAGCAGTGGGAAGCCACTAGGAAGTTTTAATCTGGGAGAGACAGATTAAAACAGAGAAAGGTACTCTCTCTTAGAGCTAGCAGTCCTTCTGCAGCAGGGCTATCACTCTAGAACCAACCACTGGAACAGCACAAAATGACAGAGAGTATCCATCAAGTATTAAATTGTGGGACACATACCTTAAGGACATTAGGGCCTTAGAAGAGGAGCCATCAGAAGAGCAGCTAAGAGAAATCGGGGCTTCCTGGAGGCAGGACTTGAGCTGCGTTTGGAAGCGTGTGGGTTATACACTCAGGGTTTCAAGAGTATTCAGTGGGGGAAAAAACTGTCAAACAGGCCATGGGCTTGGGGATTCTGCCTGTCTTCCCAAACCATCATGCCCATTTAAGATTTTGGATTAGGGGACTGTCATAATCACAGGTTATTTGTGCCCTATGACTGCCATTGAAAAACTCCCTGGCACATCTTTCACTCCCTGAACATTCGATGGTTTCTTCTGATGGTGTTTTAGAAGTTTCTAGCCCCTGGGAGATTCAGTGCAGGGGATGCTGGCCTCCTTCTCCAGGGACTGCTGAGCCTGAGCGGCAGGGGAGCTAAAGAAATGGCCCAGACCCAGCCATGCTGACAGCCTCCCCTTGCTGGGGGACCAGTGGCCCACAGAGCCTCAATCTAGAGCCAGGTTTGTGATTAGAGGGGCCTATTACTGAACAACTGCCCATATCACATCTTGGTCTGAGATGCTTTCAGGCTGAGGACCAACAGCTCCACCATCCCCAGAGAAACTGACTCTATATTGTATGTCTGGTTTTTATTTCTTGCATTGACAGGGATGTTAAGATAGAGCATAAAGGAGGCCCCTGATGCTTATTCCAAAGCTGCAGCAATACTTGGGGCACTGCAGGCTGCCACAGAGGCACAGGGGCTATTGGCCAGGGGACTTAATGGAGTCATAGCCCCTCTGTTGTAAAGTGTATTATTGCTCAAAAATATTCCCAGCTGAAAGCTCTGGCTTGACAACTGCCTTCAGTCCCTCAGTTTGAACAACTCACTATGACCCTCCTCTTTGGTGCAGTAGGCTAAGCTTCTCCTTTGGAACTCAGTCCTCAGCTCTGCTCACTCCCACTCACTTTGTTTTCAGTGTCCTCATAAATCTTGGTGTGACACTTCTCCCTCCAGCCCCAGTGTCCTGGAATTCCACCTCTCCAGAACAAATCAGACTGGTCTGTTTTAGGCAGGCTGGATGGAGGGAGTTATGCTAAAGGCTCTAATTTCCTCTTCATAGGGATGAATTTGATGCTTGGACATATCATCTAAAAAGGCAACCTCAGTAGCTGGGGTTGGCATACCCTTGTCCACCCTGGAGATGTTGGCTGGAGTGTTGGTGTCTGGGTCTTGGGCAGAGCAGTCCTAGACAGACAATTCTCTGGTAAACCTTCCCTGCCTGGGGAGTTTTGAGGGCCAACCACCCATAGATGAGAAGGGAGTAGCAGCAGAAACTCATTTCTATTCTGTCCCAAGGGCCTGAATCTTTGTAGGGGGCAGCTGAACTGCCTACAAGACTTCTCAATCTCAGAAAGAGCTGGGACATTACATGTTCTTCCTGCCAACTGCAGTTCTGGGAGTGTGTGGAGAGTTCTGAAAGGCTTACATTTATTTTCCACCACAGAGATGAGTCTCTTGGCTTTTCTCAAACTTGACATGCATGAACAATGCCTGCTGTGAGTCTTGCTTCTTCAAAAGGAAATAAAGACTCTTAACTGGCTAATCTGTCTGTATTGTATATTTGCTTGCTGCTACCACATCCCCAGGTATTCCTACCATCACTGGGTAGGGAGTGTTGGCAGAAAGTAAGGAATGATGAGGCTGTGGTCCCATGAAAGTGCCATTGCTATTAGATTCTGACCTCTGTTTACTGCAGTGCTGTGACTTACCATCAGTTGTACACCGTAAGGAACAGAATAACATTTCCTTATAGTATTTTAGAGCTGTCCTATTTTTTTATTCAAACATACATATGTATATTAAATGTATACATATGCCTGATAAGAAAAAACAATAAAAAATTAAACCAGATACAGTTCTTAACCTAGACATAGGATCCATGTAAAAAGACTTTATAGATTTATGACAAGATAATAAAATATTGAGCACAAGAGAGAGAGAGAGACAGAGAAATGTATTGCTAATAAAGATAACGGAACCTCACTGCGGGAGGTGAGACTGTGGCAGGTGAAAGTTGGCTGGTGGAGGTGAGACTGGAGACAAGCAAAGAGTCTCCCCATTGCATTGAGGCTCAGCTCTGTATTCCTTATGTTGGCCTTTAAAGACTGCCATAGACTGTTCCCACTACTGACTCTACCTCACCCACCCAGCCTCTTCTCTCCACCAAGCCCTATCTCCCACCCACCCCTTAACCACACAGGCGTGTGGAGCCCCATCATTCCTTGGACTGGGCGCCATCTTGTCCTAGGCTTCAGCTTATGCCTTCCTTCCTTCTGAGTGTTGTTCCACTGTCTGTCACATCTGAAGCCAGATGGTATTTCCATTCTTTCAATATCAGTGGGTTAGAACTTCCAGGATCCGAGACAAAGAGCATTTGCAAGTTTTACCATTCTCCCTCGTCCCTTCCAAAATGCAGTGACCCAGAATATCCAAACATCACCGGCACTGTGTTGGAAGAGTTTACTAATGTGAAGCTGCCAAAGGGTTGAGACCCTTTTTAGGACATCCTAGGCTTCAGAACTCCAGACAAATTCTCTTCTGCTTCTCCACTTGGGAAAATGCATAATTCATCAAAGCTCAGCTCAAAAATCATTTCTGTGTGAAGCTTCCTGTCATCTTGCACCCTGCACCCCACCTGGGGTAGACTTAATCTTGCTTCCAGAGTTCTTACCATCTGGAGTCAAGCATTTTAATAAAGTCTTTTCATATGTCAGTGCTGAAACTTGGGTGCCCATCTCTCCCCTTCTTTGTACTTCTGAGGGGAGGGTCTAAGCTTTGCTCATCTCTGAACCTCCATCAGGATGCCTAGCTCATCAGACACGAATATAAGGTGATGCTCTAATGAATGAATGAGCTACCTGTAACTGGAAGGCTGGAGGAGAAGGCAGAAATGACATAGCTAGAAATTCTCTGTCAATGCAAATGACTGGAGCAGATTTACATAAAACTGTGAGGAGAACATGAGTGCAGAGTTAAGTAGACGTTTGTCAGACTAGAAAGACCGATCAATGGTGTCCACACTTTCCCTATCCCTGCAAGTAATGAAGAGTGACGTGAGTGAAAGATTCTGACATCAGTGTTAGCCCTTCCAGGGGGCATCCAGGAAAAGAACACAAGACTTTATTCAGCTGCTGTGTGTGTGATGGGGAGAAGAGGGAGGGAGAAGGGGTCTTGTCACAGGTTCTATCGTTTGTATTCCCTCTGATTCTCTGGTTCCTCAGTCACAGAATGGAGACCAACGTACACCCCATGGGGTCATTGTGATTAGTAACTGGGCCGGGGTCATGAAAGCATCCAAGCACATAGTTGGTACTTAAGGTTTTTCTTTGCCCACAGTCACATTTGAGCTGAGAAAACAAGCATTTGACTGCCAGCATCTCCACAATTTCATTCCCTAGTGAGAGCAATAGCAGCTTCAATTTATCAAGTGCCTACTACGTCCCAGGCTCTGGGCTCTTTCTTTCTGTGCATTATACTCAGTACTCAAAACCCCGAGACAAGGACTATAGGTCTGTCTTTATCCTGCTGGTGTAAAAACCGAGGTTCAGAGACAGTAACAGACTTGCTCAAGAACAAATGGTCTGAGCTTAAACCTGGCTCTGCACCATATTTTAACAATTTGTTTCCACCTCACGCTGGATCGGCCCTCAACCCACATTCACCTTTTCTACTTGGAGAAGTCAAAAAGCGAGAGCCTGTACTTCTCAGCAGTGAGGTTTTTTTCATTTTTTAAATTTTTTTTTGAGTAAGTATTTATTCATGTTGAATAAGTATTTCTGTAAACTTTCTGTTTTTCTTTTTTTTTGAGTATAACTATTTTTTGAAATTTTTATTGGAGTATAGTTGATTTACAATGTTGTGTAGGATTTTGAATGAGAATTGTCTCCCTGCCATCAGAAATAGCTGAGTGAGATTTGGAAGGCAGCTTCCCAGCTTCCGTCCCTCTGGTCTGCTCAATGATAGGCACCCAATTCCTTGTAGCAAGTATTTTTGTGCTCCAAATATCTTGAGTAGTTTCTCTTTCCTGCACTGGATTCTGGCACCCACAATAACAGAGCTAGATTTAGATTGGAACTCCTGAGTAATGAGCTCCAATAATTATGTGCATAATCATGGCATCATTTGCATATACTTACCCTCTTTTACATCATCTCACCTTTTCTTTTTACCCTTAACATAATAGATTTTTAAAAAATAGATCATAGATAATGTCTGATTTTTTTTCCCTCTGAAACATGTCATTTGACCTGTAAGAGTAAACAGAGCATGACGCTGAGATGCTGAGGAATACCCTTCTTGCCCAGTGTGAAGCATCTTTACTCCAAGAAGTCTGAGCTTATATTGAAGAAGGATGTCAGCTCTGGGTCGTACACTGGACCTTGAATATAAGCACTACTCATTGAACTGACTGTGCTATCTTATGAAATTAATCAAATAATGTAGCAATGGTGATTGTGAGTGACATGAGACAGAACATGACACTTTGCATTACGTGACTTGTCTCAGGCCAGGAAAAGAGTGATGGAAGAAGTAATACTTAAAGACATTAAAGTTAGACATGTAGAGTAGTTTATAGTTATGCACGTGGTCTGCCCCCGGGCATAATCTGAATGCATGATAATGTTACAAACTGCAGCAAAAGTATATATATTGACATGTTGGGATTCTACGCTTTCCTCCTCCCCTCTGCAGCTCTGACCCCAACAGAGTATCAAGGGGGTGTCTGCTCCACTTGTTTCTCTTGCTGGAGTTTTAAAGGAAGAAAACATGGTGACTGGGAACGTTCTTTCTAGAAAAGCAGCCAGGCAGAGTAAGAACTCAGCTCTCGAGGGCTCTACACCCTGAGTGGTTTGGGAAAACAGAGGGATGGGGGGAAAGACAGGTTCATAGTGTATTGTGGAGGGGGAGATGGAAGAGGCAGGCAATAAGACTGGGTATCGTGAGTCATGGTTTTATAGGGTTACAAATAAAAATAACATTTTAATAAGGGTTTTATATGTGGGTTTTGAGGATTAGGAAAAAAGAAGGAAAGAGAAGAAGAGGAAATCATTCAAACAACATATACTTTATAAGCATCAGTTTTGTTCTGGGCTGGGCATTGGATGCTGGAAAAAAAAGATGACCAGTATACTGGTCCTTCTCTCAAGTAGCACAGGAATGATAGAGATAAATATATTTGTACAAGGAACTGAGAGGCATAAGTATTAATAGAGGAAGTGTTACCAAAGTGCTTAGAGATTCTGAAGTTGAAAGCATTCCATGTCATCATACAGACAGTTGAGTAAGACCTCTATGTGAAGATGCAAGGGAAAGTGGAAGAACAAATCACTCCACCAATATTTGGGGATTAACAAGATGAAGAGTTTGGCTATAATGAAATAATAATTCCAGCAATACTAGGCACCTAAACAACAACACACATTTAGTGATCGTTTGCCATGTAGACGTTGTACTAAATATTTACAAAGCATTACCTCTCTTCATCCCCAGGTCGACCCTGTGAACCCATGAGTTAGAAACTATGATTGTCCTCACTTTATAGAAGAAGAAACTGAGCTTTCATTGGGTTAAGTGACTTCTTGTGTGTCACACAGCTGCCAAGTGCTAGAATTGGGATGGAGGCCCTTAGGCTCCACTCATGTGGGAAAGCAGGAGCAGGTTTGCCTGGGAAGATAGCTTAGGTCAAGTAGGACAGAGGTGCTGGGCTAGGAATTTTCACTTTATGTGCTAGGCAATGCAGAGGTTTAACCACTTCTCTAATTTTGAGAGTTGGCAAAATTGATGTTTTGAGAGAGGAGTCTGAGGTCCATGTACAGGCTTCATGAAGAGGAGAGACTGGGCACAGGGACCCTTGGAACGGACCCCAGGGTTGGGAGCCTGGGGTCAGAAAAGATGAGCCTTACACTATCATTTATTTTGGGCAGTGTTTTTTTTTTTTTTTTGTGTGTGTGTGTGTATGTATATGTGTGTGTGCATGTGTCTATGTGTATGTATGTAGGTAAATACATACAAATATGCAAACTTTAAACTATACCCAAGAGGAACTTAATTGACATTTATATCCACTAATTGAGGACATGCACTAAGCAAAGGCCTGTGTTACAGAGGAGGCTGCTATAGGCTCTTCTGCTGAGTTAACTCCCTTTATAATCAGATGGTTTGTTAAATAACATAATACATTTTATTAAAAGGTGGGAAAATGTGGGTGGTTTTTCATTGCTGAAATTAATGGTGGGTAAGATATGTAGATGCATGTCAAGAACACATAAAATACTCTTTAAACTCATTAAGAACCTAACTCAATAGAAAAATGGTCAAAAGATAAGCACACACTTTCAAACCAATAAATTCTTGATTATCATGTGATCAAGGTAGTGCAAATCATGACCATGCTGAGATACCACTTTGATACCATTCGGCTGACAATACTTAAAAATTTGATTATTTTTAATATCAATTAGAAATCATTGCTGGGGGGACACATCACAGAAGAGCTCTTTTACATTGCTCATAGGAGGGTCCCTGTGGCAACTGTGGTGGAGGAGGGTTTGGCATATTTCTTCCAAACATTTATCTACCCTGTTGACCCAGTAATTCCACAACTCAATTTATGCTGAAGATAAACTTTTGTATATGTATGGCAAGAGATTGTACAAGAATGTTTACAGCAGAATTGTTCAAAAGAGCAAAAAACCTCTCCAAATCTGGAAATAATCTACATGCCCATCAACTAGAAAGCAGATGAATAAATAGATAATATAAAATAGTCAAAACAAACTATAGCTACCTGCAACAATATTAAAGTTCATTAACAAGGTATTTAGGTGAAAAGAGTCATAAAGACTATATATGACATAATCTTATGTTAAAAATAATTACAATAAAAATATGCATATATATTTTTTTAAGGAGCACATATAGATACAATAGAAGAATCTAAGCAGAATGCAAAAGAACTTTGGGCACAGAATTCCATTACCCCCATGAAGGTGAGGTTTGGAATGGAAGGACCACAAGCACCACAGGCACAGCTTAGTGTCAATATCTTAGCCCTTTTTTTTTTTAAGTTAGTGAGGTCACTGATGCTTAATATATAATTAAAAATACTAATTAAATAAAGCTGATGGGGAAACACATGTGTTCTGACTAACTATATTACTCAGTCAATTCTGCCTTTGAGTGAACAACATAGAAAATTCCAGTAAGCCTAATTTCCAACATCCATTGGAATAGACCCCTAGGCTACGATTCCAAGCCTGTCTCTGTTTAGCTGATATTTTTGTCATCTGACTTGAACTCAGTCAGCTGAATGATGCTGCTAGAATATCAGCATTGAGTGGATATTTCATGCAAAATACTGAGACTATTAGAAAGCACAGGGAGCTGGATTTCATCAATTCGTTAGAATAGGTCGTTGGATGGATTTTTTTCCTACGTACTAATAAATAGACGTGGTTCAGAATTCAGCTGAGACTTGTTTTAATTATGACATATCTGCCGAGCTTGTGAGGGAAAAAACCCAGAATCCTCCCCTAACTCCAACTAGATATCTATCAAAAAGTGTCTCATAATTGTGAATGTGACAACCTTGGGTCTGGATGGGTTGCAGTGATGGGTTTGTTACGAGTTAGTATGTCAGGATTAAACGATTGATTGAATGGGAGAAGTAGCAGTGTGGAAGGATTCAGAAATTATACTGAAGTGTGGGTCCCCATGGTGGAACATTCCATTCACCAAAAAGAGGAGTCTGTAGAAAGAGCCATTTTAAGGAGGCCAATGATGAGTAGGATTTCCTACCAGTGGAGTCTGAGTTGCTAGAGAGAATTAAGAGTGAAAGCAAATCAGTGTCTGGAAATTCAGTGTTGAAGCAGTGGACAGGAAGGCCAGGAAAAACACAATTTTCTTTTTCAGTCAGTCACATAGAGGCATAGAGGTGATGGATGAAGCTTTAGGAGTAGTGCAAGTACAACAACACGGAGAGAGATGGAACAGGCAGTGTAGGGTTTTGGTAAAGGAGGGTAATAAATAATCTGTGAAAGGAGGAACGAGGAGGGTGGATCAGAGGAGAGTCTAGGAGAGTAAAAATTCTTTTTTTCTTTTTTGAGATAAGGCTGTTTGGGAAGGTTTTTTATGGGAAAGAATGCAGGCAGCAGCATTAACTTGAAAATGCTGGAGAAGGAGCCATACTTTGTTCAAATCCAGAAAAGAGTGTATACATGTAGGTACTTGCATTTCAGGGACATTGGACAGAGAGACTGAAGAGGCCTGATAACTATGGATGGGCCAGCAGGCCTTTGATCTGGAAGTCAAGGGGACATGCTCCACGCCTGCAGCATTATGAGAGATAGTTAACTTGAACATCAGTGAAGTTAGCAAATCCTGCACACCAACAACCATAAAATGTATCTTCAAACAAATAGTAAACAAGTTTAATAGAACAGAAAGGAAGTAGCTCTTTACACAGTGACAGGAAAGCTTAGGGAGGACTCTCACAATGACCAGATCAATGTGATGTCAAGTAACATCAATTAATCTGCTCCTTTGAACTACTTTGGTATTATTTTATTTTTATTTGTTTCCTACTTAATATTATGTTTAATCTTGTACATTACCTTGTGGATTAGGTAAAATTATGGGTGACAGATACTTTGGGTTGAACCCAGACCTGGGAATCATGCTCTCATTTCTGAGGTTCAATCAAAGTCTAACTATAATGAGTCTTTGAAGTCTAATATCATAGAGAAAGCATTGAACACCATGGGCAAGGAATTGACTCAGTCAGTCAGTAAAGATTTAGAGGCAGACAGACAAGAAATTTGAATTTTCACTTCACTCCTACTGACAAGATGGCTTGGGGAAAAGTCCCTGGGCCTTTGCTCACCTTTAAAATGAGGTCAAAAAACCCACCTCTCATGGATGGTATGAAGATGAAAAGATTTCACAAAAGTGTAAACCACCTGGTGAATTGCTGAAACTCAATAAATATCAGCTCTTCCTCTTTCCTTATGAATTGTGAGGAGAGAAATGTATAAGACGTAGGTGTAAGGTCAGTAAGGAAATGTAGAGGCTTGGAGGAAAATGAGGGGAGAAAAGACATGCACACACATATACACAGAACAGGAGAGAAGGTCAAGCATACAAGCAGGTAAAGTATATTGAATGTCACAACTTATATACCCAGAGCCCATGGCCTTTTCTAGCAATGGTCTCATTTTACTTCTCTTAAAGAATAAATATCACTGTCTTAGGGACACATGCTGTCAACCCTATTCTGGCAGACTGAGTGGAACATGGACCCAAGATACAGCTACATTTCATAAATGGAAAATGTTTAGTTACTCAAGTCAATCGTAAGAAAAGATTATTCAAGCCTTTCTAAAACATAGCTGAACAACTCTAAATTGTATGATTATTATTATGCATCTTGAGATTGGTCATATTTTTTAAATAGTCTTTATTTAACCTAAAATTAGTAGATACTATGTAAAAGTTGGAAAATATACCTCAGTAAAAAGAATGGAATAAAATTCACCTATAACCCATTTCTCTAATCTAACCACTGTTATCACTTTGATATATTTCCTTCCAATTTTTGGTACTTTCATTTGTACATGGTTGAGATTATTTTGTGCAATTTATCCTATTTTTGTCCTTTAACATTATGTAGTAAACATTCCTCCAAATCACTATAAGTGTTTAGAATACTAATGAATTATGGCTGCAAGACATTACACTGAGTGTATGTAAATACCATAAATTATTTCTCCATTCACCTACAATCGGACATTTGTGAACATTCCATTTTTATTTTATAACAATAGTAAGTAACATGATAAATATCTTACTCAAAGAAAGCTATTTTATTCATGCTTTTCGGACTTCTTTTTCTTTATATATATTCACACAACTGGAATTACTAGGTCAAAGCACATTATCATTTTAAGACTCTGTGAGTGTGTGTGCTTGTCAAACCATTTTCTAAATCATGACACCATTGTACACTCAACAGCTGTATATGAGCTGGACAAACCTTTTAGAACATAGTGTTGAATACATATGTGACACTTTCTATGCCAGGGTTGAATCTTAACAAACAATGGTTATAATTTTTTGCCCAAAGTCTTTGGGATTGTGTGACTTCTGGATGGTCAAGAAAGTCTACAAAGTGAGAAAGCAAACATTTTCATCAAATAAGAGCTTCATCGCACAGGTTGAGGTTGGGTTGAGAGCTGCTGAAATGTACATAAGCAAAGATTGACCCTCCTGGGAAACACCCAAAGGCTTGGGTAGACTTTATGGGAAAATGAGAAATCTCTTTTATCCTGTGATTAGTATTTTAGGTTTCTTTTTGTCTGGCAGCTACTACTATAGTACCATCACATAATATCTACTAATTTAATCTGTCACACTCTGTGTGACCATACATTGCTGCTAATATTTAGAATCACTTCTCTTTCTCCAAGTACCAGGCAAATTTCAAACCCTACTAAGCCAGAGAATATGTGTGTGCTTTTTCTAACCCTGTTGTTATGTAAAACACACACACTCATACACATACATACACATTTAAAAAACTCACCCTGAAAAATATGGCCTTTGCTTAAAAACAAAATAAGAGAAGAAGACAGTTTACACTGCTGCATAGCAAAGACCATATTTTCTCGTATTTAGGAACAAAGACATGTCAAGCTTTATTGAGCACATCACTAACTATATAACTAGCGTTAAACACTCTATTTGCAACTGTTGCTGTGTATTTTGTGTGTGATTATCACCCCTAGATCTGCATCCTATAAAAAGATATTTCTGTTTGCTTAATTATAAAGCTCTTTATGAACAGGCTCATCTGTAAATAGCTTGGTGCAGCTGAAATAGAAATATAATTATAATGAAGGCAGATGTTTGTGAGATACTGGCTCATGAAACTTTTCAGAATCTACAAAGGAGAAACATTGTGAGCGTGTGTGTTTACTGTGGGGCCAGACCTGGAGCAAGGAGTCTTTGCCTCTAGACCTATTTTAGAGTTGTCTTATTTACTCTCAACCTTTGCTTTCCTAGATCTCTATAATTTGGAAAAGGAGTGGCTTACCTCATCTTATTACTGAGCTGCAGGGAAAACTTATTTATAGGAGAGTTTGAGACAAAGCCAAAAAGAATAAAACCATGAAGTTGGGTTTAGGGGAAGAAACAGTGTTTTTTTTGTTGTGGCTCTGTCATGGACACAACTTGGGTTGAGTTTCAGTAGCTAGAGATTCGGGATCAAAGATTTCAGTGTGGTTAAGATGACATTATTTCAGTGATTAATTTCTTTTTGTTGTTTTTAACACAAATTTTCTCAGACACACAAGAAAATGCTAACATATGGAGAGGAGAAGTTTAAAAAAGTGCTGATATGACAAGCTTTTAACCAATCATCAATCTGAGAAGTGGATATATTGAGAAACCACTCCGGGAAGCTAATACCTAGGGGTTTGGGCATACACAGGAGTTCATATGAGGTCTTAAAATTAAGAAATATTCATCCAATCAAATAATTATTTCCAGGCCAATAATCAGCTGTTTTATTGAAATTTTGATTCAAACAAAATTGTCTGAATTCTTTTTAAATGAGTATGGTTTTAAATTACTATGTTTGATTTGTCCAATTTTTCTGAGCCATTATTGTGTTGAAGTCTTTTAAGCACTCTGAAAATGTTAGTGCTTAAGTTTTAAGTTGTTAAATAAGCAAAAGAATTAAAGAACCAAGTTAATCTCCCTGAGCTAACCCATCTGTGGGCACACTCCTTGGGGTCATGCTTTCAAGCCATTTGCAGCTATGTGTGGTTATTTCAGAATTCGTGTTGGAAGATCAGTAGGCATTGATAACTACGATTTTCAAATGTAAATAAACGTGAATTAGTTTCTGTGTGTACCTCAGGTGATGAAATATATGTGCCCCTGAAATACTGACTGTAAATTGTACTTTTAAAAGTCTGATTAGTTACATTTTAACTCCAGTAGATAAAGCTAGGAGTCTTATGGTGGACCTTCTTCTTCCATGATTTTTTTCATAATGTGAACAATTTCCTTTATTTTCTAATTTCTCTATTATATATTATACATCTACTATGTATATAAATCTATCTATCTATCTATCTATCTATCTATCTATCTATCTATCATTTATCTATCTCCTGTATCTTTCCATTTCTTGAACTCATCCACCCAAATTATTTTATCGCATGTACTGGCAATTGGATATCAGTCGTTACGAATGTAAGTATCTCTTGTAACAAATAATATTCCTCCATTATTCACCATCTCAAGGGAATCATCTCAGTAAGTGAATTTTTGGTGCACATACCCTTTTCAGTGTACACTTTCAGAGTTGTCAGTATTTGGCTGGCAACTGCTCCCACAGCCTGGGGAGCCAAGAGGGCTCCCTGGGACCAGGAGTACTTGGCAGGAAGCACAATGTGAATCGGCAGAGAGAAGCTGCTGTCAGAATCTTGCTGGAACAACAAAAGATGGTAAAAACAATGATGAATTGAATGCCCACTGTGTGCCAGGCTTTGTTACAAGTACACACACGACATACACAAAGTGGGTTATTACCCCTGATTTTCAGAAATATTAATATATTAAGCACTGTCTGGGTTTGCAATGATAAGTAATTGATGTGGCGAGCAGTCCTATACATAAAGCTTAGAATCCCTATTTGGTTAGAATTGTTTCTTTAAATTTTAGTTTTATTTTCTAAGATGCTTGACGTATATTTCCAAATGTTTCTCCTGAAGGATAATATAGGTGCACCCTTTCTGCCATATGATTGCCAGCATCGTAAAGTGTCATCTACAAACGCTTAGCACCTTGATGGGTAAAACATGGCATCCTATTTTGCCACTTGGTGGAACCTATTTTCAAGTGTGTTACCATTTGTATTGGTTCTGTAAATTTTATGTTTAGTCATTTTCATGTTTCAAAACATTTTTGAATGTTTTGAAGTTTTATTTTTGATGATTAAGTGCTCTTTCTATAGTTAGAATATTGACCTTTTATCATACTTATTTTGGATATGTTTCCAGTTTCTTTACCTTATTATTTGCCTTATAATGTCATTATATGATTTGTGACATCATTCAAACTTACCAATAATTTTCCTCTCTTTTTGTTTTAATTGTTTAAATGCTTAAGAAGTCGTCTTCTATAAAGATCAGTTGAAGATTCACAAATATGTTCCTTTTTGTGCTTTCTTTTAAAAGTATTTAACTCTAATAAATATAGAATTTATTTTTGGTGGACAATAGAAGGTAAAGTTCTCACTTGATTTTAGTTGTTAACAGTCAATTTTTAAAATACTAGTCAAACTGAATAATCCATCTTTTCTTTCTAGTTTGTGATGTTTTGTCTTCTGTCACTATTTTTCTCTTCTATTTATCTGTCCATTCTTCTTACACCAGTGTGACAACATTTTTTTCTTGACTTAGTTTTAAAACAAGTTTTACTATTTAGGTAAGTAACATCTCTCCACTCATCTTTTAATCTTTCATTGTTAGTGTATAGAAATACAACAGATTTCTGTGTATTAGTTTTATATCCTGCAAATTTACCAAATTCATTGATGAGCTCTAGTTTTTTTCTGGTAGTGTTTTTAGGATTTTCTATGTATAGTATCATGTCATCTGCAAACAGTGACAGTTTTACTTCTTCTTTTCCAATTTGTATTCCTTTTATTTAGTTTTCTTCTCTGTGATTCGCTTACATTTGATTATTTAGTCCTCATAGTAACCCTGCTACTTATGGACCAATTGCTCATTTAAGAAAAAAAAGTTATATTCAAGAATATTTGGCTTCCTGTGCGTGCCCAGGTGGTCGCTGGCCGTCGTTTCCCCGTCTTGGCCTCTTGCGGGCGAGCATTTCGGGGCTTGCGGGGCGGTACGCTGTCCGGGCCGGCCGGCAGCCCGCGGGAGCGGGCTGTGCGGGCGAGGGTTCGCGTGGGCCGGGCGGAGGCTGGAACTGTGACCTCCGAGCTCGAGCCGCGGAGCCCGCGTTTGGGCCGGAGTGGCCGGGCGGCCGGCGGCGGTGCAGTGCCCGAGCATCTGCAGCGCGGGGCCAAGCGAGGTCCCGGGAGGGACGTGGGCCCAGAGCCGGCTCCTCTGGCCCAGTGGTCTCGGGAGGCGGAGCGGAGGGACCCCGAGAGAGGAGCGCGCCCGAGGAGCAGCCCCCGGACCGGAGCCTCGGGAGCCCGGGGCCGGTGAGCGAGTCCCGACGGGGTCCGCCTCCACTGTCACAGTCCTGCACGTTGTTCCAAGAGCAGCGGAAAATGAATCAGCCTCTGACTTTCAAGATGTATTAATTTGAGAGCCGGAGGAAGATGGCGGAAGAGTAAGACGCGGAGATCACCTTCCTCCCCACAGATACATCAGAAATTCATCTACACGTGGAACAACTCCAACAGAACACCTACTGAACGCTGACAGAAGACCTCAGACCCCCCAAAAGGCAAGAAACTCCCCACATACCTGGGTAGGTCAAAAGAAAAAAAGAATAAACAGAGACAATAGGATATGGACGGGACCTGCACCAGTGGGAGGGAGCCGTGAAGGAGGGAAGGTTTCTACACACTACAAGCCCCTTCGAGGGCGGAGACTGCAGGTGGCGGAGGGGGAAAGCTTCGGAGTAGCGGAGGAGAGCACAGCAACAGGGGTGTGGAGGGCAAAGCGGAGAGATTTTGGCACAGAGGATCGGTGCCCTCAGGCACACACCAGCCCGAGAGGCTTGTCTGCTCGGCCACCGGGGCGGGCGGGGCTGGGAGCTGAGGCTCGGGTATCGGCTTTCAGTCGGAGCGCAGGGAGAGGACTGGGGCTGGCGGCAGGAAGAGACCCTGAAGGGGTTAGTGCTAGCCCGGAGGGAGTCCGGGGAAAGGGTCTGGAGCTACCGGAGAGGCAAGAGACTTTTTTCCCTTTTGTTGCCTGGTGCGCGAGGAGAGGGCATTCCCCTCCCTCCCCTCTGCCTGAGTGAGCCAGAGCCCCCGAATCAGCGGCTCCTTTAAACCCGTCCTGTCTGAGCGAAGAACGGACGCCCTCCGGCGACCTACGCGCAGAGGCGGGACCAGGTCCAAGGCTGAGACCCGGGAGTTGTTAGAGCAGAGACAGGGAAATCTCTCTGGGCAGCCTCGGAGGCAGTGGATTAAAGCTCCACGGTCCATTTGATGTGCCCTGCGTCTGTGGAGTGTATGGACAGCGAATCATCCCAAATTGAGGAAGTGGACTTTGAGGACAAGATTTAAGACTTTCCCCCCTTTTTACAACGAATTATCCCAAATTAAGGAGGTGGACTTAGCAAGATTTCAGACTTCTCGCCCTTTTCCTCTTTTTACAACGAATTATCCCAAATCGAGGAGGTGGACTTGGAGAGCAAGATTTTTGATTTTTCCCCCTGCTCTCTTTTTGTGAATGTGTATGTGTAATCTTCTGTGTAAGATTCTCTCTGTATAGCTTTGCTTGCACCATATGTCCCAGGGTTCTATCGGTCCGTGTTTTTTTTTTCAATAATTACTTTTTAATTTTAATAACGCTACTATATTTCATACTTTATTCTATTTTACTTTACCTGCTCTTTCTTTTTTTCCTACCTTCCCTTCCTCCCTCCCTCCCTCCGCTCCTCCTTTCCTTCTTTCTTTTTCTTTCCTCCCTCCCTCCCTCCCACCCTTCTTCTTTCCACTTTCTTTTTCTTTCCTTCCTCCCTCCCTCCCTCCTGTCTTTCTTTCTTTCTTTCCTTCCTCCCTCCCTCCCTCCCTCCCTTCTTCCATTCACTCTTCATTTTGCTTTCATTCCTCCCTCCTTCCCTCCTTTCTTTCCTTCTTTCTTTCCATCCTTCCTCCCTCCCTCCCTCCTTTCTTTCTTTCTTCCTTCCTTCCTTCCTTTCTTCCCTTCTTCCTTTCTTTCCCTCTCTCTTTCTTTCTTCTACTAATTCTTTCTTTCTACTTTTTCTCACTGTTATTCTGAGCCGGGTGGATGAAAGGCTCTTGGTGCTGCAGCCAGGAGTCAGTGCTGTGCCTCTGAAGTGGGAGAGCCAACTTCAGGACACGGGTCCACAAGAGACCTCCCAGCTCCACATAATATCAAGCAGCGAAAATCTCCCAGGGATCTCCATCTCAACACCAGCACCCAGCTTCAGTCAACGACCAGCAAGCTACAGTGCTGGTCACCCTATGCCAAGCAACTAGCAAGGCAGGAACACAACCCCACCCATTAGCAGAGAGGCTACCTAAAAACATAATAAGGCCACAGGCACCCCAAAACACACCACCAGACGTGGACCTGTCCACCAGAAAGACAAGATCGAGCCTCAACCACCAGAACACAGGCATTAGTCCCCCCCACCAGGAAGCCTACACAACCTACTGAAACAACCTTAGCCACGGGGGACAGACACCAAAAACAACGGGAACTACGAATCTGCAGCCTGCAAAAAGGAGACCCCAAACACAGTAACATAAGCAAAATGAGAAAGCAGAAAAACACACAGCAGGTGAAGGAGCAAGATAAAAACCTACCAGACCTAACAAATGAAGAGGTAATAGGCAGTCTACCTGAAAAAGAATTCAGAATAATGATAGTAAAGATGATCCAAAATCTTGGAAATAGGATAGACAAAATGCAAGAAACAGTTAACAAGGACCTAGAAGAACTAAAGATGAATCAAGCATTGATTAAAAACACAATAAATGAAATGAAAAATACTCTAGATGGGATCAATAGCAGAATAACTGAGGCAGAAGAACGGATAAGTGAGGTGGAAGATAAAATAGTGGAAATAACTGATGCAGAGCAAAATAAAGAAAAAAGAATGAAAAGAATAGAGGACAGTCTCAGAGACCTCTGGGACAACATTAAACGCACCAACATTCGAATTATAGGGGTTCCAGAAGAAGAAGAGAAAAAGAAAGGGACTGAGAAAATATTTGAAGAGATTATAGTTGAAAACTTCCCTAATATGGGAAAGGAAATAGTTAATCAAGTCCAGGAGGCACAGAGAGTCCCATACAGAAAAAAATCCAAGGAGAAATACGCCAAGACACATATTAATCAAACTGTCAAAAATTAAACACAAAGAAATCATATTAAAAGCAGCAAGGGAAAAACAACAAATAACACACAAGGAAATCCCCATCAGGTTAACAGCTGATCTCTCAGCAGAAACTCTACAAGCCAGAAGGGAGTGGCAGGACATAATTAAAGTGATGAAGGAGAGAAACCTGCAACCAAGATTACTCTACCCAGCAAGGATCTCATTCAGATTTGATGGAGAAATTAAAACCTTTACAGACAAGCAAAAGCTGAGAGAGTTCAGCACCACCAAACCAGCTTTACAACAAATGCTAAAGGAACTTCTCCAGGCAAGAAACACAACAGAAGGACTATACCTACAATAACGAACCCAAAGCAATTAAGGAAATGGGAATAGAAACATACATATCAATAATTACCTTAAATGTAAATGGACTAAATGCTCCCACCAAAAGACACAGAGTGGCTGAATGGATACAAAAACAAGACCCATATATATGCTGTCTACAAGAGACCCACTTCAGACCTAGAGACACATACAGATTGAAAGTAAGGGGATGGAAAAAGATATTCCATGCAAATGGAAATCAAAAGAAAGCTGGAGTAGCAATTCTTATATCAGACAAAATAGACTTTAAAATAAAGACTATTAGAAGAGACAAAGAAGGACACTACATAATGATAAAGGGATCGATCCAAGAAGAAGATATAACAATTGTAAATATTTATGCACCCAACATAGGAGCACCTCAATACATAAGGCAAATACTAACAGCCATAAAAGGGGAAATCGACAGTAACACAATCATAGTAGGGGACTTTAACACCCCGCTTTCACCAATGGACAGATCATCCAAAATGAAAACAAATAAGGAAACACAAGCTTTAAATGATACATTAAACAAGATGGACTTAGTTGATATTTATAGGACATTCCATCCAAAAACAACAGAATACACATTTTTCTCAAGTGCTCATGGAACATTCTCCAGGATAGATCATATCTTGGGTCACAAATCAAGCCTTGGTAAATTTAAGAAAATTGAAATTGTATCAAGTATCTTTTCCGACCACAATGCTATGAGACTAGACATCAATTACAGGAAAAGATCTGTAAAAAATACAAACACATGGAGGCTAAACAATACACTACTCAATAACGAAGTGATCACTGAAGAAATCAAAGAGGAAATTAAAAAATACCTAGAAACAAATGACAATGGAGACACGACGACCCAAAACCTATGGGACGCAGCAAAAGCAGTTCTAAGGGGGAAGTTTATAGCAATACAATCTCACCTTAAGAAACAGGAAACATTTCGAGTAAACAACCTGACCCTGCACCTAAAGCAATTAGAGAAAGAAGAACAAAAAAACCCCAAAGATAGCAAAAGGAAAGAAATCATAAAGATCAGATCAGAAATAAATGAAACAGAAATGAAGGAAACGATAGCAAAGATCAATAAAAGTAAAAGCTGGTTCTTTGAGAAGATAAACAAAATTGACAAACCATTAGCCAGACTCATCAAGAAAAGAAGGGAGAAGACTCAAATCAATAGAATTAGAAATGAAAAAGGAGAAGTAGCAACTGACACTTCAGAAATACAAAAGATCATGAGAGATTACTATAAGCAACTCTATGCCAATAAATTGGACAACCTGGAAGAAATGGACAAATTCTTAGAAATGCACAACCTACCAAGACTGACTCAGGAAGAAATAGAAAATATGAATAGACCAATCACAAGCACTGAAATTGAAACTGTGATTAAAAATCTTCCTACAAACAAAAGCCCAGGACCAGATGGCTTCACAGGCGAATTCTATCAAACATTTAGAGAAGAGCTAACACCCATCCTTCTCAAACTCTTCCAAACAATATCAGAGGAAGGAACACTCCCAAACTCATTCTACGAGGCCACCATCACCTTGATACCAAAACCAGGCAAGGATGTCACAAAGAAAGAAAACTACAGGCCAATATCACTGATGAACATAGATGCAAAAATCCTCAACAAAATACTAGCAAACAGAATCCAACAGCACATTAAAAGGATCATACACCATGATCAAGTGGGGTTTATTCCAGGAATGCAAGGATTCTTCAATATACGCAAATCAATCAATGTGATACACCATATTAACAAGTTGAAGGAGAAAAACCATATGATCATCTCAATAGATGCAGAGAAAGCTTTCGACAAAATTCAACACCCATTTATGATAAAAACCCTGCAGAAAGTAGGCATAGAGGGAACTTTCCTCAACATAATAAAGGCCATATATGACAAACCCACAGCCAACATTGTCCTCAATGGTGAAAAACCGAAACCATTTCCACTAAGATCAGGAACAAGACAAGGCTGCCCACTCTCACCACTCTTATTCAACATAGTTTTGGAAGTTTTAGCCACAGCAATCAGAGAAGAAAAGGAAATAAAAGGAATCCAAATTGGAAAAGAAGAAGTAAAGCTGTCACTGTTTGCAGATGACATGATACTATACATAGAGAATCCTAAAGATGCTACCGAAAAACTACTAGAGCTAATCAATGAATTTGGTAAAGTAGCAGGATACAAAATTAATGCACAGAAATCTCTGGCATTCCTGTACACTAATGATGAAAAATCTGAAAATGAAATCAAGAAAACACTCCCACTTACCATTGCAACAAAACGAATAAAATATCTAGGAATAAACCTCCCTAAGGAGACAAAAGACCTGTATGCAGAAAATTATAAGACACTGATGAAAGAAATTAAAGAGGATACAAATAGATGGAGAGATATACCATGCTCCTGGATTGGAAGAATCAATATTGTGAAAATGACTCTACTACCCAAAGCAATCTACGGATTCAATGCAATCCCTATCAAACTACCACTGGCATTTTTCACAGAACTAGAACAAAAAATTTCAAAATTTGTTTGGAAAAACAAAAGACCCTGAATAGCCAAAGCAATCTTGAGAACGAAAAACGGAGCTGGAGGAATCAGGCTCCCTGACTTCAGACTATACTACAAAGCTACAGTAATTAAGACAGTGTGGTACTGGCATAAAAACAGAAAGATAGATCAGTGGATCAGGATAGAAAGCCCAGAGATAAACCCACGCACATATGGCCAACTTATCTTTGATAAAGGAGGCAGGAATGTACAGTGGAGAAAGGACAGCCTCTTCAATAAGTGGTGCTGGGAAAACTGGACAGGGACATGTAAAAGTATGAGATTAGATCATTCCCTAACACCATACACAAAAATAAGCTCAAAATGGATTAAAGACCTAAATGTAAGGCCAGAAACTATCAAACTCTTAGAGGAAAACATAGGCAGAACACTCTATGACATAAATCACAGCAAGATCCTTTTGGACCCACCTCCTAGAGAAATGGAACTAAAAACAAAGATAAACAAATGGGACCTAATGAAACTTCAAAGCTTTTGCACAGCAAAGGAAACCATAAACAAGACCAAAAGACAACCCTCAGAATGGGAGAAAATATTTGCCAATGAAGCAACTGACAAAGGATTAATCTCCAAAATTTATAAACAGCTCATGCAGCTCAATAGCAAAAAAACAAACAACCCAATCCAAAAATGGGCAGAAGACTTAAATAGGCACTTCTCCAAAGAAGATATACAGACTGCCAACAAACACATGAAAGAATGCTCAACATCATTAATCATTAGAGAAATGCAAATCAAAACTACAATGAGATATCATCTCACTCCAGTCAGAATGGCCATCATCAAGAAATCTAGAAACAATAAATGCTGGAGAGGGTGTGGAGAAAAGGGAACACTCTTGACTGCTGGTGGGAATGTGAATTGGTACAGCCACTATGGAGAACAGTATGGAGGTTCCTTAAAAAACTAAAAATAGAACTACCATATGACCCAGCAATCCCACTACTAGGCATATACCCTGAGAAAACCATAATTCAAAAAGAGACATGTACCAAAATGTTCATTGCAGCTCTATTCACAATAGCCCGGAGCTGGAAACAACCTAAGTGTCCATCATCGGATGAATGGATAAAGAAGATGTGGCACATATATACAATGGAATATTACTCAGCCATAAAAAGGAACGAAACTGAGCTATTTGTAATGAGGTGGATAGACCTAGAGTCTGTCATACAGAGTGAAGTAAGTCAGAAAGAGAAAGACAAATACCGTATGCTAACACATATATATGGAATTAAAAAAAAAATGTCATGAAGAACCTAGGGGTAAAACGGGAATAAAGACACAGACCTACTTGAGAACGGACTTGAGGATATGGGGAGGGTGAAGGGTAAGCTGTGAGAAAGCGAAAGAGAGGCATGGACATATATACACTACCAAACGTAAGGTAGATAGATAGTGGGAAGCAGCCGCAGAGCACAGGGAGATCAGCTCGGTGCTTTGTGACCGCCTGGAGGGGTGGGATAGGGAGGGTGGGTGGGAGGGAGACGCAATAGGGAAGGGATGTGGGAACAGATGTGTATGTATGACTGATTCACTTTGTTATAAAGCAGAAACTAATAATAAAAAAAAAAAGAATATTTAAAGTTATCTTTATATATTCTTCAAAGGAATTCTAGAATTATTTTGTTAACATATAGAATATGTCAATTTGAATTTTGATTAGATTGTTATTTAATAATTAATTAGAAAAATAATTTTACTGACATTTACTGACATTTTCAGTAAAAGTTTACTGAAGTGAAGTAATCTATAAGAGAGCCAAAGGCAGTTTTGGGAAATTGGATATATTTTGTGTGAACTGATAACAAAGGGCTGTGTTCTAGAAAAAAAAGGTAATGCACCCTCCCACCTGCTTGGCCCTCAAGCTTGACGAAGGGACTTTCCAAGAGCCATTTGCATCATACTTGGGTTTTTTTTTTTTTAATGTCCTAGATTATTTGAAGAAGCTAAGGTAGCTGGATATATCGATCTTAATTAAGAGCACAAGAGCCTAGCCCAGACATTCAATCACACACTGGAGCGTAGGGGGGAACGCGATCTGCATCATCTCTAGATTTGAAAATAAGGCAGAATTACATACTTAAAATTCTTATGTTTTCTTCCTATATGGTTCTCCTTCTTCCTTTTCTTATTTTCTTTGTAACTGGTTTAGCCACAGCCTGCCAGGGTGTTAGGCCCTCACCAGTGTGGTTGCGTTGATGCTCAGAAAATTTTCTCTCCTCGGGATTGCAAAGTTCTCATAAGTTATGAACAGAGCTGGAGACAAAAGCCCCTCCCAGGCTCTGAGTGAGTGTGTGTCACCTGGGGTGGGGTCCAGGCTCCTCGTTTTGTGCACAGACCCTCCCAAATCTCCCCAGAGAGGCAGTTCTCCTACTTGCTGGTCTCAGGACCCTCTCACACGCTTAGAGTTTGTTGAGGACCCCACAGAAGTTTTGTTTCCTGGGGTTACATCTGCTGATATTTACTGTATTAGAAATTAAAACAGAGACATATTTTTAAAATTTTTATTGAAATATAGTTGATTTACAATGCATTAGTTTCAGATGTACAGCAAAGTGATTCAGTTATATATGTATGCATATATGTATATAATGTATATAACATATATATGTATATATGTATGTATAACTGAATATATGTATATACATATTCCTTTTTAGATTCTTTTCCATTACAGGTTATTACAAGATATTGAGTAGAGTTCCCTGTGCTATACAGTAGGTTCTTGTTGGTTACCTATTTTATATACAGTAGTGCATATATTTTAATCCCAAACTCCTAATTTATTCTCCCTTCCCCTTTAGTAACCATAAATTTGTTTTCTATGTCTGTGAGTCTGTTTCTAAAGCAGAGACATCTTTAAAGCAGAAGAACATGCACCTACCATATCAGAGTCTGCTAGCACACCTCCGAGAGACTTTGCTCCCTTGCAGGCTTGAGGAAGGGCCACCATGTTGTGAGAAGCCCATGGAGAGCCCACATGGCAGGAAACTGCAAGAGGACCCTGAAAGGGTCTACCTCTGACCAAGCCTGCATGGCAGACTTGCCAGACCCAAGAAGAGCAGAGGACCTTTCTAAGCCACACCTGGGTCCTGGTCCACAGAGACAGTAAGGTAATAAACGTGTGTTGTTTTAATCCACTAACTTTGAGGTGAATTGTTATACAGCATAGAAAATGAACACATGTGTGATGGCCAGTTACATGAGGAGCATGTCTGTGAAACCAATAAAAACACTAGATTCCTTCCTGTGTATAAAATAATGTGTTACTATTAAGCAAATTTGCTTCATTTGAAAGAAGCCCAATGGAGGGAACTCAGAGAAAAATTAATCACTCATAACTTTTTATCATACGATTTGATTAACATCAACTAATTTCCAGGTGAAGTTACAATACGATTTGACCTTGAACAATTTGGTTTGTTCAGAACTTCTTTGGGACATCTTTCATATGTAAAGGGACATGGGCCACACACATACTTCTGATGGAGAGCTCAGAGCATCTCCACGACAAAAAATATTTCCCGTAATTTTAGAAAACCTGGAAACAAATATTTTCTTGTCTTACCATGTAGAAGTTAAGAGGTTGGATGGCAAGTGACTTTTCACTGCTCATGTCAGTCGGTGGTCTGGATCCAAAGGAAACTGCTGTCTTTCTGTGAGGAATCTTCTGTCTCATTGCTACAGATAAGGATCTTTCTAGATTCTTTCCACTTACGGGTTTTCAGTACTAAAATCAAAATTTTGGAATTTTATATTAGGAGTCACTTTACTCTGCCAATCAATTAAGTGGTGGGTTTTTTAACATCATTAACCAAGTCCATTTGTTTGTGTTAAGATGATGTTGTGTGGCCCTAGACTAGAGAAGCCAAATGGATGAGTCCCTAATTAACGCCCTCATAGCTCGTGCATCTCAGACGATAGAGACGTGCCATCCTGATGCTTCATCTCCAGAAACTCGAATTGCCTCAGAAACCACTGAGTCTTTGGTTTGGACCACACTTAAGATTTGGTCTTGAAACATGATTTTACATGTGACATCTGCTTCAAGGGCCAGGCATTTGCTTCTTTTTCAAATTTTGGAGAGTCAGTGGTAGACAAATCTTGTGTCCTCCAGAGGTAAAGGGGAGCCCTGGAAAGAAGTGGCCCCACTCTGAGGGGAGCAGTGTCGGTGGCAGGTCTGGAAAGAACATCAGTTCCCCTGCGATGGAAGAACCCTCTGCCTGAGACTGAGCAGCAGGGGATGATACAGCTTGGACTTTGAACTTTATCTCATAAAGGCAACATAATATGATCATGGACAGTATTTCCTTTTGATTTTCTTTTGTTCCTAGTATCCCTGGGATAACTTACGAGAAACTCTGATGAGTTGTGTTGGTTAGAGTGAGACAGAAAAAGAGGATGGGTTTTCATTTAGGATCAGAGTGGCCCCGGGGTTGCTGCTAAAATCCTCCTGGTCAAGATGCCATGAGAGTGCAAAGGGGTCACTCTGGAAAAGAAGAAATTTGGCAAGCAGAGCTCCACACCTCTGTCTTGGTTGGGATAAGAAAGAACCCACGATGAATGAATAAAGAAGATGTGATGCACACACACACACAGGAATATGACTCAGCCATAAAAAGATGAAATCTTGCCATTTTTGACAATATAGATGGAAGTTGAGGGTATCATGCTAAGTGATATAAGTCAGATGGAGAAAAAATATACCATATGATTTCACTCATATGTGGAATATAACAAACAAAATAAATGAACAAACCAAACCAAACAAAAATAAACACATAGATACAGAGAACAGAGTAGCGATTACCAAAGGGAAGGGGAGGGGGGAGGATGAAATGGGTAAAGGGGGTCAACTGTATATGGTGATGGAGCAATGTTACATCAATTTAAAAAAAAAGGATAATTCTCCAGAAAGGTAATGAAGATTAATGTGGCTTCTCAAGAAAAAAAAAAAAAAAAGGGAAGAAAAAAGAAGAACCCAGGGAGTATGTAACTGTGATTGTACAGCCAACTTAGAACCTTGAGCAGCAGACACCAGAATGAGCAGCAGACAACAGAATGAAGCTGATCTCACCACAGAACAGATGCAAAAAGTTCAGGAACCACAGATCCACTGAGCCTGAATCCTGCACTATCTCTAGACTTCCATTCAGAATAAGCAAGGCCTCCATGATTTTTATAAATACTACTATGCTACTACTGCTGCTACTACTACTACTGCTACTGCTGCTACTACTACAACTGCTGCTACTGCTACTACTACTGCTGGTGCTACTATTGTTACTGCTGTTACTACTACTGCTATTACTGCTACTACTATTGCTACTACAACTACTGGTACTGCTGCTACTACTACTACTATTGCTACTACTGCTACTGCTACTACTGCTACTGCTACTACTACTGGTACTGCTGCTACTACTACTACTATTGCTACTACTGCTACTGCTACTACTGCTACTACTATTGCTACTACTGCTACTACTATTGCTACTGCTGCTACTCTGGCTACTGCTGCTACTACTACAACTACTGCTACTGCTACTACTGTTCATTTCACTCAATCCTTAAATATGGAATTGAAGGAAGGATTGTTAGCCTAATTTTAGAGACAGAGAAACAGTTGGTCAAACAGCTAATGGACAGACAGACAGGAATTACCCAGTTCTGTCTGATTAAAGCCAGTACTCTTTCCACAGTCCCTTGTGCATGCTCTCCCTCGATAGTTATTATGTTGGTTATTTTAGAGTAGAAAGGAAATGTGAAAATTATCTAGTCAAATCTGCCAATTATACAGAAAATAAAATGAAGCCTTGATTGGTTAGAGATGGCAACTATTTCTAATTTGGGGAATAAGGACATGAAATGTGGAAATCTGAGGTATGAGGTGTTAAAATGCTGCAGTAGTTATTCTCTTGCAATCCGAGCATTTGATTTTACATTAAATAAACTCAAATTATTTTGTATAAATGAGTATGATTTATATTCTTAAAGGTAGGAAATCTTCTAAGAGAGACTACCCCCATGTATTTTTTAAAAGCTTGATAGGGAATGGGGAAAAGGAGTGTTTACTTATTTAAAAAAACACAATAAATAGTGTGCTATCAGGATCCCCTGCATTTCTTACATTGTTCTAAGTACCAGGTACAAAAAATCTACAAACAATAAATGCTGGAGAGGATGTGGAGAAAAGGGAACCCTCCTACACTGTTGGTGGGAACATAAACTGGTACAACCACTATAGAGAACAGTATGGAGGTTCCCTAAAAAACTAAAAATAGAACTACCTTATGATCCAGCAATCCTACTCCTGGGCATATACCAGGAGAAAACCATACTTCAAAAAGATACATGTGCCCCAATATTCATAGCAGCACTATTTACAATAGCCAGGACATGGAAGCAACCTAAGTGTCCACCAACAGAGAAATGGATAAAGATGTGGTACACATATACAATGGAATACTACTCAGCCATAAAAAAGAATGAAATAATGCCATTTGCAGCAACATGGATGGACCTAGAGATTATCATACTAAGTGAAGTCAGACAGAGAAAGACAAATATCATATAATATCACTCATATGTGGAACCTAATTTTCAAAATGATACAAATGAACTTATTTACACAACAGGGACAGACTTACAGATATTGAAAACAAACTTATGGTTACCAAAGGGGAAACCTGAGGGGGGGAAGGATAAATCAGGAACTTGGGATTAACATACATACACTAGTATATATAAGATAGATAACCAACAAGACAAGGACCTACTGTGTAGCACAGGGAACACTACTCAACACTTTGTGATAACCTAGATGAGAAAAGAATCTGGAAAAGAGTGGATATATCTATATGTATAGCTGAATCACTTTGCTGTACACCTGAAACTAACACAACATTGTAAATCAACTATACTCCCTTAAAATAAAAAAAAAAACTATGTTGTATACAAACATGTTATTATTTTATGCTTAAGGAGAAAACTGTGGTCAAATGGTTCCATGAAAGCTTAATAGGTCTGTAGTTTTGTTCTGCCCCAGACTTGCACTCTAACACATTTAGCCTGCTTAATGTAATTCTTTTACAATACTTGTCACATCCCTTGTACTTACTTGTTTATGTTTTTCTTGAGAGACTAGGTGCTCATTAAAAGCAGGAAATACAGTTTGTTTATCTCTCTATTCCTGTGTCTTGCAGAGTGCCTGGCACACACTGTATGCTTGATATGGGTTTGTGGAATTGAATCATGTTTCTAAAATACAACACTGAAGTTTTCTGCACCAGTCTGAAGACACAGTATGCCCTAGCTAAAAGAGTAGGTAAGTATTGAAGAATTTGACCAAGCTCTGAGGATCTTAACTTCTGAACTTTGATTGCCATAAACATTGCCCGAACCCCCCTGACACCCAAGAGAGCCCTGGCTAGTCAACTGGCATCATAGGTGGTGAAAATTCTTTCCAAAGCACACAGGGAATTTGGCTGTCAGGCCACCGACAGCTACACAGAAACGCATCACCAGGTTTCGCGATTTTGTATGACTAGTCTCCAAGCTGAGATGATTGTTGCATTTGTGTGTGACTCCTCAGCCTTCTTGTGACAGTACCACCACGTCACCACGGCTGTAAAATGGCGAGAATGAGATGGGGGTCTGAAAACTTTTAGAGAAGCTTTGTGTTTTGTATCCACATGAATCAAGCACTTCTCTCCCTTCTGCTGAGGTGGAACTAGAAGGTTCCTCTCTGAAACTTCTGTGGAGTTCCTGCGGTTTTGTGGTGTACGCCCAGGTCTGGGTTGGCTCTAAGTTTTCTTCTGCTTCTGAGTGCAGAGGCCCATCTGGTGAACCCAAAAGAACTTTCTGGGTTAGAATGCACATGCCTCCCATTAAGAAGGTCATCCTCTCCCCTCTGCCTATGTCCAGCCACTCCAAGCTTTTCCCAATCTCACCTATCTCCCCTTGGCCTGTGCTCAGTCTGTGACACACATGCGACCACCAAATAAATCCTTATCTGAGTTGTTTGTTCTCTTACAGTTTGTTTTTGTGGTGTTCTCACAGATTATAATTTCTTGAGAGCAGGAGTCCTGTCTTAAAATTCTCTTTGTCTTGAAAGGCCAATTATAGAGCAGGTTAAAAAGTGGGCTCTTATTAAACATTTTCTAAGTTCACCCCTAGAGGTTGAAAGTATTTCACATGAAGTTTACACCATAGTAAAACATTCAGAGAGTTGAGATTCAGTGATTCCACACACCTATTTTGGGGAACAAAACTCAAGTTCTCCTTTGTTAATGCACTGTCTTCTGCCCCGGATATTCCAGGGTTGAGTGGAGATGAGCTGCTGGAAGAGGTTTCAGATCCCCGCGAAAACGAATTTTTGACCTGCCAATAAGAGTAGGTTTGTATTGGGCTTCCCTGGTGGCGCAGTGGTTGAGAGTCCACCTGCCGATGTAGGTGACGTGGGTTCGTGCCCCGGTCCGGGAGGACCCCACATGCCGCGGAGTGGCTGGGCCCATGGGCAATGGCCGCTGGGCCTGCGCGTCTGGAGCCTGTGCTCCACAACGGGAGAGGCCACAACAGTGAGAGGCCCGCGTACCACAAACAAACAAACAAACAAACAAACAATCAAAAACAGTAGGTTTGTATTTATGCAAAACAGTCCAGGCTGTACCATAGCCTAATAATTTATACTTTTTACCCTTTTCTTAGTGGCCTGGTGGTGGCAAAACTCAGATATTTTCAGTGACTGATGATTGACTAAACTGGTCTCTCTGGGGGCCCCAATATCCTTACTGGGGAGACCCTTGGCTTTTATTTTGTTCTTTTGAGTTGAGTTTGAATGTGTCCCCACCCGTCTTCATGAGTCACTGAGGATAGGAAGGTGAGTGTGGGTTTAGGAGAAGGTGCTAAGGAAGAAGAGGTAAAGCCTGCTGGTCGTGGCAGATCGAAACCCTCAGGAGGCAGGGCTGGGTCCGGTTATCTCTCTCTCCTCCTGGCATAGTTGGCAATCAGACAATATTTACTGAATCCATGATGAAAGTCTGGGTTGAAGGAGCAGGGAGAGATTTCTTTGTCAATGAAAGATTCACCATACAGAGAAATTTAGTTGTGGAGGATAGACCTCTGGTGTTCTGTCTCACCATGATATACCATGATTTACTTGGTAACGAGCACAACTTAGCAAAGTGTGCTTTATTCCCAAACCTCACTCATTGTTTAAAGATGCTGGCCAGGTGTCAGCACAGGCTGGGCCAGGGAGAGGGGTTGGCCAGTTTGTCATCATCTGTCATGCCTGTGGACTCCAGGGACCAGGACATTTACACTCAGAATCACAAAGAGAACTAGCACATTAAGGCTTTTGTTCCTAACCACCAAGGTCATTCATCCTGTCTCCAGCCTGGTTTCAAGGTCTTTGGAAGCTCTGCCAGGCTCCCCACCTGCCCACCACTTTGTCCTAAAACTCCTCCTCAACAGTATCTTGTATTTTGTGCTTCTGGGTGGTTTTGTGATTGTTCAGAAATCCATGGCATGATTCCACCTTCCCTGTACACAGGGCATCATTGGGTATAATGAAGGCTTTCATCTCCTTTTTCTATTTTTTCTATATGCTTTTCAATAAAATTGGAGTTTGGTTTCAATTTAATTCAAGAAATATTTGTTGGGCTTCCCTGGTGG
Source organism: Hyperoodon ampullatus (assembly GCF_949752795.1). Lineage (NCBI taxonomy): Eukaryota > Metazoa > Chordata > Mammalia > Artiodactyla > Ziphiidae > Hyperoodon > Hyperoodon ampullatus. The sequence continues at coordinate 83,336,970 of NC_136928.1, forward strand.
CGCAGTGATTGAGTCTGCCTGGCGATGCAGGGGACACGGGTTCGTGCCCCGGTCCAGGAAGATCCCACATGCCGTGGAGGGGCTGGGCCCGTGGGGCGTGGCTGCTGGGCCTGTGCGTCCGGAGTCTGTCCTCTGCAGCCGGAGAGGCCACAGCAGTGAGAGGCCCGTGTACCGCAAAAAAAAAAAAAAAAGAAAAGAAATATTTGTCTAGTGCTTTTAGTGCATCTTGATGGAGATAAAGAGAGATGCTTCATTCACAATACTTACTGCACAAAGTATGCTTCTCTTCCCCTCTATTCTAGGCTGGGTGTGAGAGGAGAGAGTGGATTTTCCTTAAGCTCTATCCTTCCCCAGTACTTTCCATGCTTGGTTATGAGTTACATTTCTTGAAGTAGTCTATGAGCCAGGTGCTGTGCCAAAGCCCTTAGTGGCATTCTCCCACTGACCCTCTTCACTACACGCTTTACCACTCTACAGATCAAGAAACTGAGATTCAGGCTCAGAGAGGTTGGATGACAGGCCCAAATAACCCTGCACAGACGACAATTAAATTTCTGAAGGATATGGAACCAGTAAGTGATGGAGACAAGACCTGAGCACAGGCCTGTGGGACTCCTCCATCCTAGCCATCAACACAGAAGGCTGTCTAAACTCTTAATAAACTGAATATATGGATGATCCATTCTATGGTTGGATGATTTTACAATATATTTGTGAAGATGACCTTAAAAATGGGCAAGATAAAATAACATATAATTAAGTACTAAAGGAGATCAGGGATAATTAAGTTCATGCTCCAAGAAGCCTTTGCCATCCAGTCCAATCCTATTATTTCACATCATCAGTGAAGAGGCTGAGGATTATTGACATTTCAGATCTTGTCCAAAGCCCCAAAATTTCCACCAAAGGGCTGAGCCAGCACACAATTCTAAGTTACCTTAATGCCAATCCATGATCCATTTTGATGCATCTTCCTGCCTTGATGGCTTCTCAGAATCAAATTTTATTATGAAAAGTGTCAGTTTGGGGCAAGTACTATCCGGTTGTGCATTTCAATTTAGGGAAATAAAGTTGGCCTACTTATGGGAATTCTGTTAGTTGTTCTTCATCCTGAATTATGCAGCCATATCTGGGTGAATCTTCAAGGCTCAATGTCTTACCAAAAATGTGTAATGTCAGTCTGAACTGGTATTTACAAATGAAGAAATGTTATTACTGGGGCAATTTGGTTAAATGAATATTGTGCCAAATTATCTTAAATTTATAAGATAACACTTATAACAATTCTATGGAAACTTGCTTCCAGAATTATACCCTTATAAAGTGCACACATTAATAACACCCCACAAGGACATGTAAATTATATGAGAGTCATATCTTTTTGCACTTGCATACATTGAATAATGTGATGTTTTTGCAAGAGTCAAAGATATACTGTTATTAAAGCATGCTGGCATTTTAAAATGCTACATTAATATCACTGTAGACAACCAGAAGATACCAAAGTAATAAAGACATAGTATTTTGACAAGATGAAATTTATTCCCACTCTATAGGGAAAAAAAAATAATACCACACATATAGAGAAAGATGAGCTCCAAATAAGAATTGGAAAGGGATGGAGTCATCTGCAGGTATTTGGTATAATTTGTAACATTGAAATTAAAAGATGAATATGATCATCAAAAGTATGAAGAGTTCAGTTATCCAGCAACAAGACAGAAGCACTTATTTTCATTAATTCCTGGGAACTGTGGCTGCTTTGCCAACGTGAGAAATGAATAGCACTCCTAAGTCTAGAAGTGGTGTCTGAGCACCCCTGTCGCTCAGATAGACAAGCGTGCAGAATGGTACAAAGGTCCGTCAACACACCATTCTCTCTGTGTGTGTTTCCATATCATGCTTCTGTTAATCTTTTTTTTTTTTTTTCAGTACGCAGGCCTCTCACCGTTGTGGCCTCTCCCATTGTGGAGCACAGGCTCCGGATGTGCAGGCTCAGCTGCCATGGCTCCCGGGCCCAGCCGCTCCGCGGCATGTGGGATCTTCCCGGACCGGGGCATGAACCCGTATCCCCTGCATCGGCAGGTGGATTCTCAACCACTGCGCCACCAGGGAAGCCCTTCTGTTAATCTTTTATTATGCTTAGTATTCCCATCCTTCTTGCCCCGTATTCTCTTTTCCCTTCGATGCTCTGGGGCACACAAACTCATCTTTCAAGATTTGGTTTGACAGTCACAATCTCTATGAAGCCTTTTCTGACCCCTGTCATGCAATTATTGCTTCTTCATTTGGCCTCTCCTTGAATCCCCTTGAATCCACTTGTTGGTCTCCATGGTGGTCTCTCCACTAGACTGTAAAGTCTTTTTTTTTTTTTTGAATTTGATTTTATTTTTTTAGTTACAGCAGGTTCTTATTAGTTATCTATTTATACATATTAGTGTATGTATGTCAATCCCAATCTCTCAATTCATCCCACCACTACCACCCACCCCCACTTTCTCTCCTAGCGTCCATACGTTTGTTCTCTACATCTGTGTCTCTATTTATGCCTTGCAAACCAGTTCATCTGTACCATTTTTCTAGGTTCCACATATATGGGTTAATATACAATATTTGTTTTTCTCTTTCTGACTTACTTAACTCTGTATGACAGTCTATAGATCCATCCACATCTCTACAAATGACCCAATTTCCTTCCTTTTCATGGCTGAGTAATATTCCATTGTATATATGTACCACATCTTCTTTATCCATTCATCCGTCGATGGGCATTTAGGTTGCTTCCATGACCTGGCTATTGTAAATAGTGCTGCAATGAACACTGGGGTGAATGTGTCTTTTTGAATTATGATTTTCTCTGGGTATATGCCAGTAGTGGGATTGCTGGGTCATATGGTTGTTCTGGTTTTAGTTTTGTAAGGAACCTCCCTACTGTTCTCCATAGTGGCTGTATCAAGTTACATTCCCACTAACAGTGCAAGAGGGTTCCCTTTTCTCCACACCCTCTCCAGCATTTCTTGTTTGTAGATTTTTTCATGATGGCCATTCTGACTGATGTGAGGTGATGCCTCATTGTAGTGCTGATTTGCATTTCTCTAATGATTAGTGATGTTGAGCGTCTTTTCACGTGTTTGTTGGCCATCAGTCTAATACCTGTTTTTGACTTACTTCTCTCCATCCTCACTGTCACTAGCTAATCTGTGTACCATCTTTCCCTTCCAAGTGACTCCTAGGGATCTATTTGCCTTCACTCCTAGATCTTCACACTGACAACCCCAGGGAGCATCATTCATGCAGTACATAATGCTGTGCGTCCTGGTGGCCTGTGCTGGTCATGCCCCCTGTCTAGTTCACTTCTCACACTGCAGCCAATGTGACATTTTAAAACACATCTGCTTGTCACCTCAACCCTATTTTAAAACCTTGAATGTTAGTGTATATATATGCCCTCCTGATAAAACACATCTCATAGTCCTATAGGGTATCTACTTTAACTAGAAAGACTGTGCTCTTTCTTTTTTAATTCTCAAATAAATATAGTATTACTTCTTTTTTTCTTTGAATATAAAATTACCATCCTAAATATAAAGGAATATTTAACAATAAACAGTTAAAAAGAAGAAAGTAACAGGCCTAAATATTGGGTTGGGCAAAAAGTTCGTTCGGGTTTTTCCATAACAGCTCACATAACGAACTTTTTGGCTGACCCAATATTATCTCCCAGATATAATTATTGATAAGCATTTGGTGATTATTGTTCTAGATTTTTCTCTCTCTGCACATACACTCACATGAATTCACACACACACACACAGACACATGGGTATTCTTCACTATTGAAACATACTCCAAAACCTTAGAGATTCAGGTCATTTATTTTTGTTTTTTTTTTTGAGATATGATTGGTATCCTTCACTGTCTGAGCTCTAATTACTCACTTTCCAAATATAGAACCAAGTAGATTTAAATAACATGGCAACTCTCACTAACCAAATTTACTATCCAAAACCAGGAAATGAATGATACTTTCATATATGTGTATATATAGCTCAGACTTCACATGAATGGTTATATAGTATACGCTATCTTACAAATTGTGCCCTTTAGTTCACTGGTATGTTCTGCTGCATCAGAGATGCCTTCCTGTTCACAAAAATTTACACCCCTTTCCTGATGTGGAGTCTTAGCTGATAAACGGCTGTCAATCCTGGGACTGTTTTCCCAGCATCTTTGTGTCCAGGTGGGACCCTGAGCCTGAGTTCTGGCTGGTGAACTGTGGGTTAAGATGATGTACATTACTTCTAGGGTCATCACATCAAAATTACCCTCAGGATCCTCTACTTTTTCTCTCCCTTCTCCTGTTTGCCAGATGCTTGTCAAATCTAGAATAACTGAGAGCCATGCGGTAAGGATGAGGGACCTCTGGGAACCTAGCATGACATGTGGCTATGTGGGGTTCAGACAGGAGCCACCTGAGGCCTGTTTCCACCTCTGCAGTTCTGGAACCTTCTCAGATGTGCTGCTAGCTCAGGGCAGGTGTGAATCTCAGTGCAGCCTTATGGGGGAAGTGATTCAGTGCCCCTGGTTTCTGTTGAGATGGTCACAAGCTATTCCACACTGTTCTTCATTCTGATGGCTTGAGCCCTGTCTTGGCCAGAGCAGCGTGGGCGCTGCAGCAGCAGGGCAGGTGTGAGGGGCACCTGGCAAGCTGGCCCAGTGCTGCTCTGCTTGGGACCTGCAAACCCCGAGGCTGTCAGAGCATCATTTAAAAAACAGCTATGCTTGCAGATGTAACAGACAGAAGGAGCTTTCAGGTGCAGTGTTTGTAATGAGGAAGAAGCCACATGGATCTGTGCTGAGCCAAATAGACGAGGAATATAGCTTTCCTGCCTGTTGTGAGCATTGCGTGAGCAGACCTCCCTCCCTGGGAGGCAGTGATAACCAGCCTCTCTTCCACCTTGTCCTGAGCGTAAAGCCGTCCCACCGCTGGGACCGCAGGCAGAGTGCATTGCCTGGCCCATATGAGACTCACTAGCTGGAAATACATGGGCCAATTATTATATGAAGGAGCGAATGAATTTGGGGAACAAAATAAAAATAACTACTAGGATAACAAGTATCAATGGTGAAATTCTGACACTTAAGTGGTAAGTAAATGGGTTTCCTCATTGCTTCAAACATGGGTTATTTGAATGAAATGTGTGCTTTCTTTTTTCTCCATCCTTTGTGTGACTTGAAAGTTGTCTATCACCTTTAATAGGGGATTTTCTGCTGATCTGTCTGAGAAGGGACTTCGGGAATCTTCTCACACACACACACACACACACACACACAACCTTTTTCAAGGGGTTTGACAATCCTTAGTCATTATTTCCTTAGGAACATTGAGGTCTGTGTCCTGTTCATTAATTTCAGGAATAAAATAATATCACAGATTTTCCATAAAAGGACTAGAAAGAATTTGAGATGATGTTATCAGTGGTTTCCCGCAAAAAGGTCCTCAGGTGTGGGAACCCACAGAAAAGAAGTGGTTTATTAAAAAGACCTTCAATAGTTGAAAACGCCTTATGGGAATCAGACATTTACTCACATTTGGGCTATAGACTAATAAAACCATTCCTCTCTGCACTTGGATAGAGCTACGTACCCCTGTGTGTCCCCCCCTGCTCACTGTGGAGATAGACTAGGGGCATCTCTCGGGACACAGGCCTTTTCTTCAGACTTAAACTTGGAACCTGAGTCCACGTGGGGAGAGATGATTATTTCCCTGGTTTGAATGAGGATGCTGAGATTCCAGTAGGTTAGGCACAAGGTCCAGATTCATACAGCTCATTAGCACAGGGGCTGGAGATGAATAAATACGTCCTGCTCTGAGCCCAGTGCTCTTAGACATGCCATGTTGTGTCTACACAGAAAGCGTCCTTCAAATCTAGAGGGAGGCCTTTTTAAGGTACTAGACCTTTTCATTCACAGTACCTGAGGGTTGAGGTGGAGAAGTTAGGGAGGACATGCTCGTCTGAACTAGTAAGAGGCTGCAATCATAAAACATTTCTAGTTGAGAGAATACAATTTTACAGCGTTTAGGCATATAGAGATAGAATAATGAGAATCTACTAACAAAGAATGAGGTGCTCAAAGTCATTATGGGACCTTAATGACCAAAGAACAATGTCTGAGTCTCAGTATGTCACTCGTGTGTGAATAGGTGTTTCTGCAGGGCTCGGGTTGCTGAAACGTCTACCAGTTTGACCACAAGAGAAACCAAGCTTATTCATGTCACTAGCTTCCTTGTAACAGGCTGGGAGGATAGTAGTTTCTTAATAAATAAGCACTGGTTAGACATTATTAAGAGTTATCCCCAAACACATGTCAGAAGTGAAGGGTTTCCTTCTTTAGCTCCTCCAGGGACAGCTGGCTGCCCACAGGATAATCCCCCAAATCCCCACAGGGGAATTCAAGGTCCCTTGCAAAGTGGCCACAGCTAAGCTTTCCAGCCTCCCCTGCAGGTCCTCTCAGATTCTCAGGCTAATATCCAGCCAGGCTCAAAGTTGCCCTTTACCCTGCATCACACCTTCTCTGCTTCCCTGCCTTTGCCCCATGTGGCTGCTCCTGCCCTGACTGCCCTTGCTCTCAGATCCTCCATCAGGAAATTTCTTCCTAACCGTCAGAGCTAAGGCTAAACATGTATCTTACCTACGGCTTCCCTTCAATCCACCCACTCCCCCGCCTCCCACCTGCAAAACCAAAGGTAATTGTTCCTCCTTCAGCGTTTCCATAACCCTTTAAGGCCAGAGAACATGTCTCATTTGTCCTTGTGTCCTGTGGAATTGGTAAGTGGGGAGGTTCCGAGGTTTTCTTTGTAAGATAAGAATGGTACCCTGGAGCAGACGGTTGCCTGGGAGGTCTTGCGGGGCAGAGGGGATGGAGAGACCAGGATGTACAGGTGGTCAGAGACAGAAACACCCCGACTTCTCCCCACAGTAACAAATCAGTGAAAACTCCTGGGCTCACTGGGTTGGCCCTGGCCTGGGAGGCAGGGAGGGCAGTGAGTCGCCCTGAGGCTGAGGCTCTTGAGAGCTGGGGCCGGGGGACGCTAGGCCTGCTGGTGCTCTAGGGGGAAAGGTGATGTTGTCGCTGTGAGGGCAGTTGTTATTGGCAATGGGCCCAAACCAGTCAGGAAGTCCTACCAGACCCACAGGGAGGGGATTACATGAAGGCACGAGTACCAGGAGGTGGGCACCATGGGGGCTCCCCCAAAACAAGAAGTGTGCAATGATCGTGCCCCAGGAAAGGGGTTAAAATTTCTGAGGATCAAGGTGGATGGAGAAGTGAGGAAAAAATTCAGGGAGAAAGTAATCCTTGAGAGGTGCCTTGGGGACCTTGTGACTCTCATTTGCCCACTGAGGACCCATGAGTTGCTCGCTGTTGCTTGAAGAAATAGACGAAGAGGCACAGCTCCACTTTGGACCAGCCTCTACCTGAAAAGCCCCGCCCTTTGAACCTCAGCGATAATGATTCCTGGCGTGTGTCTGTGGAACGAAACTGTCCTGGTTTGGAGCCCTGTGACCAACCGCAGAAGCCCAGCCGCTCACGGCCACGCGCTTCCCAACGGTGAATCTACGCGCCCTGATCCGCCTCTTTGCAGCTGCCCCAAGAGGATCAGGTTTAAAATACAAGAAAACTGCACTCAGGGCCAGTGTGCACTTGGCTGACAGCCTAGTCTTCCCAGCAACCTCGCTCCTTGCGTGGTCCTCCTGCACGCAGAGCTGTGTGTCCAGCCCACGTGGTGAAAGTCCTCTGACTCGCAGCCATTAATCTGCTCACCTGGGCCAGGGGCGGATCTCAGATATGGCTTCACTGGAGGTGGTTCAAAGTGGTGCTAAGTTGCAACGTGGCTCAAAATAGACTTCGGAGCAGAGATGGTGAGCATGTGGGCTGTGGTTTCCCAGCAGCTTCACCGCATGCGGAGCTGACCCTCTGCTCTGTGGGCACAGGCTCGTGGGCAGCGGCAGGACCAGGACGTCCCAAGGGCTTCTTGCAGGAGCCAAGTGGGCAGACACTGGAGTGACTCCGTCCCTCCTTCCCAGAAGGGAAGGTCGGTTTTAGACAAGGCTTTTGATTTCTACTCTTCTGCTTTCAGATCCCATCCTGGTATTGGAACACAGACACAGATAGGGGTAGGGGGGTCTCTAGTGTTTAATCATCTCACTGCTCCACATTTTCCAGGAATCCCAGGTGGTGGCCGGGTTTGCTCCTCTCACCAGAAGCTGGTTGTAGGGGATAAACAAACATTTGTCTCCAGATTAGTGGAGCTTTCAAAAAATGCTTTTAACGTTGTATTAACAACGTGCTTTTCTCTGAGGCCATTGTGTCCTACTGTCTGATTCCCCTGTAATGGATCACGTCTTCAGTGTAACTCTAAAATTTTACTTATTCCAGCTCATTTGGGGTAATATTCTGTTTGTTTGGGCATCAGCTTGTCACCCTAAACAACATTCACAACCTAAAAGCTGAGAGTTGACATCCTTTGTTTACTGACACGGCAGGCGGTTCCATTTATCAAGCTGAAAAGCAGCTGTCCTGCTCCTGGTTTGTGTCTGTTATGGAGAAAATGACCGGAAGCGCTTTGCCTGACCTAACATTTGCAAAATGTTCTTGGGAAATCCTGGGTCTCATACAGGTCATCACTACCCTCCTTTATGTGAGGAGTGTCTTCTGATCTGGATGGTCTTCTCTTGAATTGTATTAAGTATGTAATAAAATGATCATGAATAGATTGGTATCCATCAGGGCAGTCAACTCAATGCTTTCAGTGCAGGGAGGGTCACGGGAATGGGGGAAGCTGCAGGGGGCAGGAAGGTGGGGACAGGGCAAGAAAGCACGCATCATGCCTACAAACGTTCACGTAGACTGGCCAAAACCTGTCTGCAGGCCAGAGGGCTTCCAGTCAGTGGGGCCCCATTTGATTTCTTGCACTGTATTCCTGCCTATTTGGAGCAACACAAATCCACAAGGTAGAGGATGCCTCTGCAGACCCCCAGACACATGTGTCAGTAGATGGGTCTGGTCCCAGCAGCACAGCTATATAGCCTGCTCTGTGGACCCAATTAAGCACAATCAGATACCTGGGACCCAGTAGTGCGGGTCCTTCCAGGGGTGTGAGAACTAAACTAACAGCATGAAAAGTGTTAACTAGAGGTGAGAGCAGGGTGTCTGTTGACCAGTGCCCCAGGCAAATTTCTGAATCTTGCGTATCCTCAGCTCCCTTATTTGGAAAGAAAGCATGACATCAGTCCTCCCCTGGGGGGCTTGCCGGGAGGGTCAACGCAGAGAATTGGAGCGTGCTCGGGGCTCAGCCAGGGGGCGCCCCTGCTCCTGGGGTCCTTCTGCGATCCCAGGAGACAGGAGGCGTCCCGACCAGGATGTCAGAGCTGATGGAAAGGCACAGGGAGAAGTTCACTTTTAAACCAAAGGACTTGCAACATGCTTTAGATGGCTCCAACCCTCGTCCTGATGCCTTGGCTTTCTCTGGGGGTCTCTGAGCCCCTGCTTCTCGGTTTTCTGTCTCTCATCTCCACCCCACATTCCACATCCTTCCAGGGTCTGGGATGGTATTTGTTGAGTGAATTGGGGAGCCGAACAGAGGCTCCACTGGGTGACCATGTGCTCACTTTAGAAACAGGCCTCCTTCCTTTCCACACATCCGGGCTTGGCTTTCTCACCCTCTCACGAGGCGACATCTCAGCCTGGTTTCTGGACCCCTCCTACCTTCATGGCTCCTTGAAAATCCCTCCTTTCCCTGTTATCCGACCCCCAGACTTCGCAGTACTCTGCTGGACACTGCATGTGCCTCCACTTCCCCGCCCTGTGCCTCAGGATTCTCCCCCTGAACTTCTGAAGTTGCATGTCTCACATGAGTCACACAGATGTGCTCTGTGTCCTGCCACCCAGCACTTCAGTCCAGCTCTGCTGGTGGCCATCCATGCGGCCCCGGCTACACAAAATACCACAGACTCAGGGGCATAAATAACAAAGGCCCCACCTCCAAATACCATCACACTGGGGGACAGGTTTTCAACATGAATTTGGGAGACACAGTCTGTAGCATCCATCCCATTCTTCTTTACTGTGTCAAGCCCTGGTACTGTCACCACTCCTCTCTGCTCCTGTGCAGAGACACTCGGCCAGCCTGCCACCCACAGAGCTTTCCAGGTTGACCTCCAGGGTCTGAGTCAGGGCCATGTCCTCCCCACCCCCAGCATTCGGGTCTTTTCCTTCTGCACAGGAATCGGCATCGTTCTCTACCCGCGTGTCCTCTCCAGGTGTACCCACCCTGCTTCTCACAGGGGGAACAACACTCATCATCCCTGGGAGGAACTTACAACTACAGGCAATGTGCCATTGCAGCTTCATGGAGAGTCAATTTTACTTTAACTTTGGGGAAAAGCGGTGACGTCAGTTTTAACTTAAGATACAGACACATACACATGCATACCTACACATGTCTATATGGACTATACTAGATTCAGGCAATGTTTAAAAATACAAAAAAAATGTTTGAAGAAATGTCACGCATGTTGTTTCCAGTTTGGGCTGTGCACCCAGATTCTTATGGGTGGACATTGTCTCTGTTGAGCAATTGGAAGGATTCTGGGCAGGGAGTGTTTCAGAAGAAGGATGAACAAGACAGTTCATCTTGAAAATTAATTTCAAAAACCAAAAACACAATTTTCCTGCCGGAGAAGGGCCTCCTCACCCCGTCTAACTTCCTCCCTGCCATAAACCCAGGCTCCCAACCCTGAGTATCTGATGCTTTCCCTCTTTTCTGCTAATAACATGTGACAAACACTAATGATTCCTTATCTTCTAATATCTCCAGGATCTGCCCTTGTAGTTTTTTACTCTCAGAACTGCAGCCATAGTTCAGGCCTTCAGACTCTTACCCAGAGATTATTTCCACTTCATATTGGCTAGTCTCTCTGTTCCTTCTCTGTTCATTTCATCACAAAATTTTAATATTGTTTTGTTTGAGGTTGAAACACAAAGACACACAAAGAACAGAAATATGTACTTTTAGATCTCTTGAGGAAACTGCTAATGTGATGTTTTTGTTTCTCAAGGTTATAAAGTCCTACAGATAAAGCTCAGCTTTTAATAAAAAACATGGTAGACTCCAGCAAAGCTTATTACATTATGATCCCCCAAAGCTGCTGATTAAATTTTACGACCGTAGCAGAAGAAGAGAGCTACGTGGGAATCTGCGTTAAGGACCAAGGAAACCATGGCGGTCAAGCTAACTCCTGCTTTCACGGAACAATCTACAATGGTACCAACCACACTCCATGATAGCTGTTGTGTTATTGTATCCAGAAAACTGAGGCTTAGAAACGTTGAGTCATGCATCCCAGATCACACAAACTGTTCAATTCCAAGTCCATTATCTTTCCTTGAAACTGTACCCTCTCCTGTCTGGTCAGGAGAGTTGTCTTAGCATCCTGGATAGTGCCTTCCCATGGGAGTTGCCAAAATTTGTTTATTGAATGGATAGTTCAGTTAACATGGTGTCCTACATGCATATGGATATGTATATTTACGTATTTCAATTTAAAGGTCCTTCTTAAAAAGATTTGAAAGCTATGTAAATTCAAAACTAACTCAAGAACAACTTTTTTTTTTACATTACCGATGATATGAAAATGACAGTAGGAACAAATTTCTTAGAGACTTGTTCATGTTATTCTTTGCTTTGACTTTTGCCAAAAGCTGTAAAAATCTAAAATTATGTATATGGACCTTTCTATCCTAACCAATATCTGCTTATTACTGTAGGGAATGGAAAATAAAATACAGCCAAAGAAAAGATTACTAACTAGTTTTGATAAACAGCTTGTGACAGTCAGCAACTTTGATTCCAAGTGCTCTCAGGCCACAATTTGTGTGTGTTTATCTTTGTTAAGTATTGAGAACTTGTTAGATTATTTAACCTGGTCACTTACACACTGTCATACCACACTATTGGATGCAATGTATCTCTAATTTAGCAGGAAGAATGAAAGTTTCCAAAATGTTGGAAAGCAAAATCTTCTCTAGAAAACATGTATTTCACTTAACCTGCCCTTCGTCAGGGGGACGAGAAAGCAGTCATGAAGCACATACTTTCAAAACCACGATGGAACAATGCCTCACTTTCCTGGCCCACTGCTTTCCTGAGGAGACACGCCGGGGGTCTCTCAGTTGGATTGTGGGGCAAGTAGCGGGAGGTGCCCTGGGTCACACATGTTTCTAATACTAAGTGCTAATGCTTGACTTTCAACTGGTTCCCACCCTTTAAAATCACAGACAGATTTAGAAGAAATACAGAAATGTTGTAGTAGTAAAGGGAAAAAATAACTTTCTTCATTGCAGATTTATGGTGCTTGCATGAATCACCTACCTCCGTGTTCATTTTTTTCAAAGTGAGGTGAGCTGATGAAGTTTGGTTGGTTTTGCTTCAGGCAGCCCCGCCGTGCCCAGGAGTTCCGTCCTGCATCTCTCGATGAACCAGCATCCCCAGGAGCACCATGGCCGGCTTGTCCCTGCGCCTCCCTCAGCATTGCTCCAGGCGGCTGATGAGTCTCGGGCATCTCCCCAAACTAAAAGAAGGGACACGTCTTCCCCAGAATTACTGTGGTCTCTATGCCCTCATCAGAATTCCTCCAAACGACCTGACCTGGTCCCTCCACACTCTTTCTCATTCCTTCGTCTCTTATTTTATTTCTTTGCATTCTCCCTTGCCCTTTGCTGCTGTCTTGTCGAGCGGTACTGACCCAGGTAAGAGGCCCCTGCTCTGGGCCTTGTGTTTTAGAGAAGCCCCCTTCCCCCCTCTTCTAGCTGTGCCCCTCCCCAGAGGGCAAGACCACCAATATGGCACCAGGAGCCTGGGCCCACGTGGAGCACCCCCTGCCGGCCCCCTTCTAGACAATGCTCTGAGTACTCGTGACTCCAGAATTTCCTAACTAAACAGCTTGAGTCTTACTTGAGGGTCTGCATCAGCTTGTCCCAAGGGCAGACCACTCTGCTGCTGCCAGGAAGCCCACTCCTCAGCACGAGGGGGTGGCTGGAGCTTGGAGTTGCAGGCTGAGGGTTCCACACACATGCTCATGGGAGCCCCTGTGCTGGGAGAGGGAGCTGGGGGGAGCCAGGAGCAGGGAAGCAGGCTGGGGGCCAAGAGCCTTCCTTTGCACTGCCGTCCCAGGCTCCACAGATGTGAGGGGCAGGCGTGGGCTGGGGGACCGGGCTGAGCTGTCACATCTCACCACATTGCACCTTCAGCTGTGCACACTTGCTGGCAGCTTAGAAGGGCTGGGCCCTCTTGTCTCCCCGACGGTTTCCCTGACACCACCCCCCGCTATGGGGTAGGAAGCCAGGCCTGGCCCTAAAAGAGCATCTAAACAACGAGGGCTTTCAGACTCCATGATCCACCTCTGGCCAGGGCCTTCCCCTTTTGGGTCAGTGCCAGGTTGACTTAAGGCTCTCTCACTTTAGTGGTGGGAGTGTCATTATTAACCCAATATGTCACCATTTTCCAAACATTCTTTGCCACTGGGAAGCATTTACGTACCTTGAAAGAGCACTGCGTGCTGGGTGGGACAAGATCACGCCCCAACTCTGAGCTCGGGTCCCTGCACTTCCCCTCCCTCACCCCCGTCCCTGCGTCCCACACAGATGAAGACCTGAGAAACCTGGATGGACCTGGCATTTGGAAGGTCCCTAGGGGAGGACACGGTTGGGTGGAGAGACATCTCAGAAGGGACCCGGGGCCGCACACTTCCTGGTGGCAACACGGCGGACTCGGGATGGCCCAGGAAATCGGTGTGCAGCGCGCACTCCGTGAGCATCAGGTGCCCCATGCACGTGTCCTGCTCGCTCTACACAACTCCCGTCAGGCAGTGTCTGCTCCGCCATCTTGCTCTCAACCAACTGGAGGCCCAGATGGTGTCACATGCTTCTCGAGGCCACGCTGCCGTGAACCACTGGGGTTTGAGTGCCGCTCTTTCTCATCCCACGTGCCTGTTCTTCTCACTTCTGCAAACATCTTCAAAGGACATCATCCTTCTGAAATTCTATGTGTCTCAAGACACAGGCACCGTCTCTTTTCTTGGATCCTTCTGTGGGCCACACAGGAAATTGGGGGGGCACCCACTTACAGGATAAGGCAATCTTAGGGAGGACAAGAGGTGTGTTGTTCTGAGGGTTAGAGCACAATAATCCAGGGCATGCATGCGTGCACACACACACGCACGCGCACACACATGCACATGTGCACATGCACGCATGTGTGCACACACGCACGCACATGCGTACGCGCACACGCAGAGGTTCTGGACAAAGTAGCCACTGATTCTGAGGTTAGAAATATTGATCTTTATTTGGCTTTAATCAGCTTATTTACAGAAGCTCCAGACTTCTTTGACTAGAGGGGCAGTGAGATCAGGTTTAACCACACTTTTACTTGGCTCCATTTATTAAGAACCAGTGTGCATCTTTGATTTGTCCAGAAAAAGTCGCAGATACGATGTTCGCCTTCTGTACGTTCTGGCTCTTCCCGGTCCCACAGGAACCGACATGCTTCGTTGATCTGAGTGTGGTTTTAGGAAACCTTGAACACGTGCCTGCCCCCCGTCACCGCGGTGAGTGCTGTTTCTGTGGCGCACTTTGGATTTTGCCCAGACGGAGCACAACTGCACATTCCACCCCCTCCCCTCAGGCTGGCCCACCCCAGACACCACTCTAAACTGTGCTCCCAAAGCTGTAGTCACGTTGTGAGTTTCAAGACACAGGATGGCCGCCCCGGGTCTCCTGGGGTTTCTTAGAGGGGGATCACTGCATGCGAGAGCCGTCCAGGCTCTGGTTTCTCCTCCCAAACCCTGGGGTTTGAACGGCAGGTCGCTAGCCAGCTTTCTGTCCTGCATGGGTGAGTCCTGCTGCTTCTCTACAGATCTTCTGAGTACAATAGAGCGGAAGCTCAAATTTCTCTCTCCCCACTTGTCAGCTGCCAATTCCCAAGCCAACTCTGATCTCATTTGGATCATAAAGTCCTTGAAACCTCTACTTACTCTTCAGTGGGTCTCTGGTACCTCATTTCTCACGCAGCAATGCAGCTGCAGGGTGGCCCTCTCTGGCCATCAGCTCCAGTCCTGACCCCAGCCCCCTTCCCAGGGGGCACACACAAGCCATACAAACTTCAAATCGTCAATTTTTATATTTGGTAGGGATCTTAGCAATGATCTAAGTAAGCCCTTCCATTTTTACACTTGATGAAGCTGGATTCAAGGGAGGTGAGATCCTTTGTCCAATCTCACTACCATGCAGCTGGTCATCCGGTCAGAACCAGAACAGAGGTGCCTAGCACCCCATGTGGTGGTCCTTCCCTTGTCCCATGTTTGGGTTCCAGTCTCATTTATATCACTGGTTGTGGCTTGTTTATTTTCAAATTCTGCTAGCCTCCACGTATATATTCCTGCCCTGCTTTTTTCCAAAAGAAAAAAAAAAAAAAAAGAAGTGGCTTGCCAGACTCTAATACAATAAAATAGCAATAAGTAGATAAGTTTTTAAAGGTTGATGTGAAGAAAAAAGATAGATAAAATGGTGTGATGGAGCCAGAGGGAAAGTTAGTCATGGGAATTTATGCCATAAGTTTCTACTCACTTAATGAATTTGGATTGCAAGTTAAGACATAGGCTTCCTGGCAACCAAGGCAAAAAGGGAAAGTGTGCAGTTAAAGTTTCACACTATCCTTAAGAGAAAATAGTAATTGCTCAGAAGTAAGCCTCTCCTGGCCATATTTTGCCATACATTCTGTATTTGTTTCTTTTGTCTGAGACATAAATGTCATGTCCCTCATTAAAGGAGGTGTAAGTTTTTTTGTTTGTTTTTATTTTTTTTTTCTGCCGTGCATTTCCTCCAGGTTGCTGTACCATTCCCTGGTTTCCTTCCAACCAAAGGCACATCCCCTTCTTGGAGTGATGGCTTGCAACTTCTCTTTGGTAACCAGCCTCCTGAGCTTTCCTAGCTGTTCGTTCTTTGCTTCTGCCCAGGGCTGTCATCTTTCTTCAGAGCAGCTGCTGCTTGAGATGTTTGAGGCCGCTCATCTGCATTTGCCTGGTGCCTGAACAGAGCATCTGGACACACGGGCAAGAAGTCCTCAGTGTCGTGCTGTTCTTCAGCCCACTGGCAGCTGTAGAGGAGACACAGCAGGGGATCGGGGTCTCCTGTCACATCCCCCTCCTGCCACCATCCACTGTCTGCAGACCAGTGCTGTTGGGAAGCCTGGTCCCCTGCCTGTCACCTGGAGCCAAGGAATGCTCCAGGGCTCAGGTAGAAATGGCAGCTCAGAGACCGGGAGGAGAACACAGTCTGCCCCTAGCAGAAACCAGTTGAGAGTTGTTTTTCTAAAATTTTGATATACCATCTATTTTTATTGCCTTTCTTTGTCTATTTGCAAAGTCTCCACTCATCCTGGCAGCCAGGACCCTGATGTCAGGCAAGTAAGCTTAGCCCCGTTTCCCTTAGATACTCAAGCCCATCTTCACATTTCTTGCCTGTTTCTATAAATTATGTGAAGTGACATAAAATTTCAGACAATGCAAAAGGGTAAGGTGAGTATCTAAGGGAGCTTGGGCTAAGCTTACTTGCCCGGCAACAGGGTCCTGGCTGCCAGGATGATGGAGACTCGGGGATAATTTGAGTTCCATTACCTTCTAATGATGAGATACTACGGTTCCTTCTGTAACAACTTCAACTTTGAACTTCTTTTTCTCCTGGGCATCTTGTGAATTGACAAGCCGTCTCTGGACCACAAGTGGTCCCATTAACATGCTCAACAAGCACACGCCATACAAGCATCCAGTCATAGTACAACATTTGTGTAAAGCTTTACAACACGGACTAATTGATTCTCAGGGGGGAAAGGATTACTTCTAAAAGCAGGTATTTTTGTGTCCTGTTTTGTTTTTAGACCTCTGCTGCTGTCACCAAAGTCATAGGACAGAGCCAGAAGACCTCACAGTTTGACCACCACGTTTCACAGCTCTGCCTTTCTTTTCAGATTTTCCATAGCTTGACCAAGGATGGGGAAGGGGGAGATGGTATTTGAGAGAGAACGCTGGTGGTGGAGAGAGATACTTTAACCCTGCTCAGCTAATAGCATGCTGGGAGATCTCAGGGAGGTCACTTCACCTCTCTGTGCTTGTTTCCTTAGCTGTAAAAGGATGAGATGAATTAAATGATCTCTGCTGTACCTCTAAGACTAAGCATTCAGGAGTCTACATACTTCCTGACAAAGACTTTTCCTGGAAAAACGTCACATTTTGCCCAGCTTACAAATCTCAGGATTCTGTTTCATATTCAGTTCTCAGTTCCAGGGCCTCACACCCCTCTACAGCCCATTACAAAAGCTGCAAGGGCAAAAACAAAGATCAAGAAACACAATGCAAAGAGTGAATCAGTCACTAAATCCCTCATTCCATACAGAAAATTATCGCCAGCTGTCGCACAATTAAATGCAGCAATCTTGCAGAGCTCCAGCAGTTCAAAGGGGAATGCACACGCTGCACGTCCAGCCAATCCACTTCCACAAAAACTCTGAGGATTTGAACACGAACACACATTTGTTCATCAGCTACATTTGTGTTTTCGTTAGAAGCTTTCCAACTCAGGACTTGGTGAACCGACAATGAGCTCTGTTCGTTTCTGCACTGGGTTTTACACACACTGAGCCTTTAGTGTCCCTAAGAAGGTAGCTTGAAATTGTCCTTTTATTACGAGTGCTTCAGGACTATCTTAAGCTCTTATTGGTGCCCTGTATCAGGAACAGATAAGGGCAGCAGCATCCCTTTCCGTGAATTCACCATACACTGACTGTACATCTTCTGTGCCAGACAGTTTGCTAAGTTTCTGAGTATAGAATCAATTAGACAGGTTTCCTGCCATGAGGGAACTCAAAGCCTGGCATAACTGACAGGTATGGAAACTATAATACAATATTACAACATCATAAGGCTTTTCCTAGGAGCTTGGACCAAAAGAGCATCATGATGCTTGGAGGAACCAGAGAAAGCTTCTAGAAGGAACTATGTTAGGGCTGGGGCAAAGACAAGGCATGCATGGCTAGTTTCTAAACTTAATATAATCCTCTGTGATTAGGGATTTTTTTTTTTTTGTCTTGGGTAAGAAACTTTTTAGATATTTTGAAGGGATGAAGATTATCACTTTGCATTATCTTCCAAAACCTTTATAATTTTGCCTTCCACATTTAGATTTATAATATATCTGGACTTGGTTTTTGTGAAGGTGAAAATTAAAGGTCCACTGTAATTTTTTTTCCAATATGGATGCCCTGTTGGGCACCAGTGCCATGTTGAATGTAGATAGAGAGAGTAGGAGTTCCATCCGGCTGGCAAGCTCAAAGGAAAAGCTTTTGGTATTTCACTACAGGTTTTAGGATTTCTGTAGTGTTTTGACAGATGTTCATTATTAATCAAAGAAGTTCTTTCAAATTTCCCTTTGTTCACAGTACATATATTTTTAAATCATTACTAATTATTAAACTTTATCAAATTGGTTTGATCCATTTATAAAGATCACATGGGGTTTCTCCAATAATCTGTTAAAGTGGTGAATTACACTGATGGAATTTCTAATGCTAGAACAATCTTGAATTCCAGATATAAACTTAGTTTGGCCATAATGTATCAACTCTGGTATATATTGCTGGATTTGGAATACTAAGCTCTTTATTTAGGATGTTTGCACTTATGTTTAAATGTCAGATTGTTCTATAATTTTCCTTTTTTTTTTTTTTTTTTTTCAGACCTAACTGAGTTTTGGTTATCCAGATTCTTCTTATATCTTATTTGTTGAGAGTACATTTTTACCTCTTTTTTCTTTTCTTTTTTTTTTTTTTTCGTTTATCCTCTGGAAGACTTTGGGAAAGATTGGTGGAAATTGCTGTTGAAGCTGTCTGGGCCTGATATAATCTTTTTAAGGAAAAAGTTTTGTCATTAATTTATTTAAATTAATTGAGTCAATTCTGGTAAGACGTTTCTCTAGGAATTTGCTCATTTCATTTAAATGTTTGATATTGGCATAAAGTGATAAATCCCCCTCTTTTTCATTTTGGATCATGCTTTCTCCTTCTCCACTTTTTCCTCCCTCTTTCTTAACCAATGTTGCCACAAATTTATCAATCATTTTAGTTTTTTCCAAGAATCAACTTTTGGCTTTTTGACTTTCTCTATTGTGTCACTTTTAAAAAATTTTATTGACTCCTGTATTTACATAATTCTGTTCTTTCAATTGTGTATGGGGTATTAGTCTAGTCTGTTGACATGGATGTTTAGCTCATTAATCTTCAGGGTTTCTTTCTCTTCTAATATATGCATTTAAAAAGATCCCCCAAAGAAAAAAAGGGAGAGGGATAAATTAGGAGTTTGGGATTAACAATACACACTATTGTATATAAAATAGATAAACAATAAGGACCTACTGTACAACACGGGGGATGATATTCAATATCTCATAGTAACCTATAAGGAAAAAGAATCTGAATCACTTTGCTGTACACCTGAAACATCAACTGTACTTCAATAAAAAAATAAAAATTAAAAAAGAGAAAACATAAAAAATAAAACTAAAAAGATCCCCCAAGTTATGATAAGTAGTATTTTTGTATATTTTATTTAAACATATTTTCCAATTTCCATTATGAATTACGATTTCCCCTTAGGCTCATGGATTGTTTAGAAATGTAGTTTTTAATTTCCAAATATATATACACACACACACGCACATATTCTAATTGTCTTTGCTTTGTTTATTTTTGACTTCTAGCATAATTGCATTGCCATCAGAGGGCATACTCTATGTAAATTCATTCCTTTAAAAATGGGTCATTGTTTTATGACCCAATACATAGTTAATTTTTGTAACTATCTCTGATATTCTTTAAAGGATTCTGTGTTCTGCAGTTTGGGGAATAACATTCTAGGTCTTTATAAGTCAAGCATATTAATCAAGTTGTTTAAATCTTTGTAATTCCACTGTTTTTTGTTTTGTTTTGTTTGCTTGGACCACTAATTAATGAGTTGTACCAAAGTTTCTGAAATAATAGTGGTTAACTCTATTTCACCTTGAAGTTCTAGCAATTTTTTTCCTATAGATTTTGAGACTGTTATTAATTGCATACACATTTAGAATGTTTTTTTTTATCTTCAGGGTTATTTGAACATTATATTATTATGGATTGACCTTCTTTATTAATGAGTTTTGGCTTAAAAATATATAATATACTTACACTAGGTTTCTTTTGATTAGTGCTTACATGGTCTATGTTCTTTCTTTTTACTTTCGATAGTTCTATATATTTTGTTTTAGATATGTTTTGTTTAAACTGAGTATATTTGGATTTTGTTTTCTTATTCAGACAATGTTTATCTTTTAGCTGGACAATTTAGTCCATTTATATTAAATATCATTAATGATATAGCTGGTTTTCAGACCTTCATGCTATTTTATATTTTGTTTACTGATGCTTCTCTTCCTTTTCTTTCCTCCATTTTTTTAGTGGTCATCATAGTACTTACAACAACAATATTTAATTTATCTAGATAAATAAATTCTTTTGTCCTCCTTTTGGACAAGAGAGTACCATGGAACACTAACTCCATTTATCCCCCTCCTGACTTGTTGGCTGCCATCTCTCTTGCCCTTGGGAATGACGTGCTCTCTTAATCGTTCCTGTAGCTCTTGGTGGATCAGAGCCCTTGGTGCCCCTCTGACTTTGCCTTCCATTGCAAGAGTCACACCTACCTTTCTTCTAATGGTTAAGCATTACCACATAGCTTTTGCTCTTTGGTGATCCTGTTCTCCTGTTGGTATCAGGAAATACAGCTCTGTATAAACACTTCCTGTAGTCAGTCACGATCTACAGAGAGCAGTCACCACTGAGCTTTTCTAGGAAACTGATGCTCCATTCACCAGAGCATTCCTTCTTACTGTGGCAAACAGAGTGTCTCCCACCCTCCTGCCATATTAATTGGCAGGTATTCCACTCATCCCTGTTAAAATCAAGTGGCTTCCATAGTATACTTGGTCTAGCGATCCCACTTCTGTGATAATTTGACCAATTCTTCCCTGTTTGCCAGAGAAGCTCAGGATTTCTGCTTCACTTACTGTAGACCATGGCTTTCTCCCAGCTCTCAAGTGCATCATAGTATGTTAGCACCACCTCTGTGTTAAATCCTTGATCATGGGAGAACCCTCTCTTTTCCTCCTTTACATTTCACCCTCACCTGATACCCCACCTTCAGGCTCTTCTCCCTTGTACACTCTCCTAACTCTTGACGATACATGTTGGCGAGGTTTTGTGGCTCTTTTGGAGTCTGGTCCATTTCCTCCCTCAGTAGACCCAGCACTTCCCCAGCCATGTTATGTTGGGACTTAACCCTAGTTATTGACCTGGTGCCTAGAAGGATTGACAGGATAAATGCTAATCAGGGGCAGGGGTAGAATGGAGGAGGGGTTGGGTACTTTTTGTCTAAAAGATGGAGGACACTTGATTTTAGCAGGAAGGAGAGGGCCACTTCTGCTTGACCAGAAGGTTTAAACAGATGGCTGGATTTGAAATTTTCAAGTGTATTGACTTAGATGCCTGCACCCCACACCTGAGGTTCTACCTTCCCAAACAAGGACCTAACTCTGGCATAGTAGCCTTGATGATATGAAGAATTCAATTCTTATCTCTTTGAGATAGTGATTTCATTTCCTTTGGATAGGTACCACAAAAAGGGGTTACTAGACTGCATGATAATTCTATTCTAAATTTTTTTTTTTTTTTTTTGCATTACGCGGGCCTCTCACTGTTGTGGCCTCTCCCATTGTGGAGCACAGGCTCTGGACGCGCAGGCTCAGTGGCCATGGCTCACGGGCCCAGCTGCTCCACGGCATGTGGGATCTTCCCGGACCGGGGCACGAACCCGTGTCCCCTGCATTGGCAGGTGGATTCTCAACCACTGTGCCACCAGGGAAGCCCTATTTTTACATTTTTTGAGGAAGCTCCATACTGTTTTCCATAGTGGCTGCATCAATTTACATTCACACCAACAGTGCACAATGGTTCCCTTTTCTCCACATCCTTGCCAACGTTTGTTGTTTCTTGTCTTTTTGATGACAGCTGTTCTAACAGGTGTGAAGTGATACCTCATTGTGGTTTGATTTGCATTTCCCTGATGATTAGTGATGTCAAGCACTTTTTCATGTACCTGTTGTCCATTTGTATGTCTTCTCTGGAAAAAAATCTCTATTCAAATCCTTTACCCATTTTTAAAATCAGATTTTATTTTTCTTTTGGCTATTGAGTTGTGTGAGTTCCTTATATATTTTGGATATTAAGCTCTTTCCAGATAGATAGTTTGCAAATATTTTCTCCCATTCTGTAGGTTACCTTTTAACTTTGCTGATTATTTCTTTAGCTGTGCAGAAGCGTTTTAGTTTGATATTGGTTTTATGTTTTCAAAGTGGTCATGTTGCCATTAACCCAACCATCCTCTCTGCCCTGGACCCTCTTATAGTGAGGCTGTTGCTTTTGTGATGTGCCTGGGCTTATGGCTGCAGAGCTTACTCATGCAGAGAACATACCTGCAAAGTATGATGTCTTAACCAAAAGATGTATTTTCAGGTAAAGGTTTTATCTCTGCCTCCAGACCAAGGATCAAGGAGATTTTCTGTTGATTCCATTACATCGTCCTTGCAAAAGTTTTCATGCCCCACGGTGCTTAAAATAATACTAATTATACCTGACATTTATTAATTGCTTCATAATTATCAAAGTGATTCCAGAGGCCTTAATTCCTTGCTAGATCTAACCATCTTAAGGAGATTGTCCCCCTTGGGCTGCCGCTGTCCCGGAAGGAGCACCAGCCTGGGGACCCAGACATCACTCCCCAGGAGGCCCAGTTGCAGGAAGGCTCAGAGGAAAGGGTCATAGTTACCCAAATGGCAGAGGCTGTGCCATATAGGATGTGATGGTCCAAATACACCCTCATCTTTAGTGAAATTGCTAAGCTTATTGGATTGGATGATAAAGGTAAATATTAGCATGTCTGACACAGGGCATTGTGCATAGAGAAATTGAGCTGGTGGGACTCACAGAAATCCAGGACATTGAGCTTGTACTCCAGATTCAGAGTTTAGGCTGATTTTTTTTTTTTTTTTGATGTGGACTTTATTTTTTTTTTTTTTAGTCTTTATACAATTTGTTACAACATTGCTTCTGTTTTATGTTTTGGCTTTTTGGCCATGAGGCATGTGGGATCTTAGCTCCCTGACTAGGGATCAAACCCGAACTCCTGCATTGGAAAGCTAAGTCTTCACCACTGGACCACAAGGGAAATCCTGAGTTTAGGCTGATTTTAACCAGATTTCAAATGCAGAGAAAGACCCATCCAACATCTGGTCACATGAACAACAGCGATGGGAGGAAAGGACTGGCCCCATGAGAAGGTTGGGAACAAAAGCCCAAGTGGGTAAAGGGACAAGTCACAGCCCCCAGTGGTGATGTTAGTGGTTAAACTAAGGCCTCCCCCTTCATAAACCCAAACGACCACCACAGACTAAGCATGGATTGTGAGAACGTGTCTCTGAGATGCAGATCCATCATCAGCAGAGATACCTCTTGATGGAAAAGGGGAGGAAAGAAACAGATGACGCACAAGTATTCCTCGGATCGTAGGGTATAAAGGGATGGTGCTGCAAGGTCATTTTTCTCTCAGGTTCTCCAGGTCTCTTGTGGCGTTTTCCAAGGCTTTGTATTATCTGCAACAATCGGTGTTAATTACAACCTTTACGGGGGTCCTGCGCATCCTGACTCAGCGCCAGAGGCGCGCTGAGTCAGCAGGAAGTGATCTCATCAGCCCTGTGGGAAGTTCCCACACTGTAATGGAGAAAACAGAATCCAAATAAATCGGATTGAAAGGAAAGTCTTCATGGGCAAGAATGGGAGTTTGAAGCATCAGAAGTAACTGTTGTGGGATGCAGTGGTGGGGGACATTTTAAATAGTAAAAGTTATTAACTTTGGTTTAGGGGAGATAATTTGGTATAAGACAAAATAGAAATAGGCAGTCAGATCAAAGTCTCCTTCCTTTATTTTCATCACACTTGCAATGTATATTTCTTAGAACTTATAAAATTATATGTCTCTCAAATAAGGCTGGGAAACTCCTTTATAAGTCTTTTACTAAGGGAAACCAGCAACTTTCCTTAATAAAATAGGTAGCTACTGGGTCTGAATTTGATTTATATGCTAAAAAAAAAGAGTTGTCCCTTAGCTTCTGGTTTCCAAGGGGATTTTTTCTCCCCAGAAATATATTGCTTATAGGATGGTGCATCTCTAATTTTGGAGACCATATGTTCTAGGTATTCTGGGAAGGATCTGGGTTTCAAATACTGTGTCCATTTTTCCCAGAAGCACAATATACTTGAGAATCTCAAGGGTGATATTTATCTCTGAGTGAACACTTTCCACATCCCAGGGATTTATGCACAGTAAGTCATTTAATTTTCCATGGCAATACTTGAAGTAGGCATCACTGTTACTACATTCTTATCTATTTGGAAACTGAGGTTTGGAAAGGTGGCTCAACATCTCCCAGCTGGCACATGGCAGAGTTCTTTGGGTTCATAGTCTGATATTTTAACCATTATAGGAGAGTGATGATGATCTTTCCCTTGGTTGTCAAATCTGGTTCACTCCTGCGGCCAGCAGAGTTCCAAGACGACCCAGGACCCTTGTACGCCCATCCAATGCCCTTCCCTTGACTGTCGGTAGAACCTGGGAAGATGGTGGGGTCTTAAACTCCTGTGACTAGATTCCTAATCAGGTGACTCTGAGTTCAGCAAAACGGAGATTACCCAGGTGGGCCTGACTTGATCAGGTCATCCCTTTACAGGCTTTAAAATGGCCCTTCCTGAAGTCAGAGAGATGGGAAACCTGAGAGGACCTATAGGTGGGGTCACCTGGCTGGGATGTAACTCCACCTCTGGGAGCTTTGTTCCCCAGGCTGACAGCTAGCAAGCAAGAAAAGCGTTCCCTCCTTAGCCTCCACATAAGGATAAAGCAGGGGTCAACTTGACCTCAGTCCTGTGACCCTGAGGAAGGGACCCGCTAAAACATGCCAGACTCCCAAGGAATCTGTGAGATGGTGAATCTGTGTTATTTGAGGGCACATGCCTGTGGAACTCTGTTATGCGCCGTAGAAAACAAATACACCTCCCCCTCTTCCTAGACCACCTTTCGTCATTCCTCCCACACATATTTGCGGAGCGTTTATTATGTATTAGAATGTGTGCCAAGAGTTGCAGCTACCACAGTCAGCAAAAGCAGATGAGGTCCCTGCCTCTGTGAAGCTTATGATATGGAGAAGAGAGATGTGAATCAAATGACAGCAGGGTACATGTGAAACTGTGCCTGAGATAATGGGGAAGAACCCTCGCCCCCTACATGGCACTGTGACCCTGACCGCAACGGTCCACCTAGCCAGAGAGCCCAGAAAGATGCTCCGCCCGGCAGCGGTGGTTAGGCAGGAACTGTGGTGTGAGCAGGGATCACCTCGGTCAAGGTGCAGGGAAGGGCACTGCAGGTAGAGGGAACGACAGGACACATCCCTGTGCAGGGAAGACCGGGCCGGATGGAGGGCCTGAGGCCGCAGGTGGGGATGGAGAAGTCAGACGTGTGGGGCTAGAGGGGTGGGACCTCACAGCCATAGGTACTGAGGGGTTTCCTTTGTCAGAGCAACAGGAAGTGAAGGGAATGTGAAACGGGCATGGGGACAGAGCAGGGGGAAAGCACCGAGGACAGCCTGTAGGAGGAAGACCGGGGTCTGCCGGAGACCATGGCTTAAGGGGGAGGGGCACAGGCAGAGGGAGGCAGGACACGCGGTGTGGGATTTGAGGAGAAGAGGGAGTCAGCAAGGCTCCGGTGTTGCTGGGTCTCGGAGGCTGAGGGAAGCAGCCCGTCAGTGAGCAGACTTGAGAAGGAAGGTCCGTGTCTGGCTCCACGCTCCTGAGTATATCTGGGTGGGTCTCTCTCCCTACCTAGAACCAAAAGTAGGATCACAGACTTTCAATCCACAGCAGAGGCGGCTGAAATTATGAGAGCGAGTGGAATCTCTGATGATGAGGGAGCAGAAAGAGACGGGGGACGGAACCACCTGGGGACCATCTATTTCCTTCTCACCTGTTTGGGCGACTCATACTTTCTGCTTCTTAAAAAAAGAAAAGGTGGGTGACGCACTCCATTCCTTTAAGTATCCAAATAATGGAAATTTTAAATAATAATAAATAATGTAATATAAATCATATTGTAACCGTCATATGTTTACATAAAATAACTTAAATAATTGACTTTCAGAGGCTATCACGTGATTTATGGTTGAGGATCTATAATCATGGCCTCACACAATATAAATACTCAGATACCTTACTACATATTTAATTTAGGTACCTTTAATAAGTTTAAGTTCACCATTTAGCCAGCCATGATCAGAGGACCTACGGCTGTAGTGAATCTACTAGATACTCTTTGTTTGGTTTGCTTTTAGCCAAAATTATATGTATTGTAAATTTTTCATTCAAGCACATCTGGAAAAACATTTCTAGTTTTGATTTGAAAATGAATAAATAGAAAGACTTCACATTAAATTATGTACTCACTGAACTAGATGAGAGAATTTAAGTTTTAGGAATAAAACAAAATGTTATTTTCAGCCAGGGGATGCAGTGGTCAGTATCACTTGCATCCTCAACTCCACGCCAATCCTTTCCCCAGGATATAGTCCATCTGGAATCAGGCAGGATGGCTTTAATCCCAGCTCTGTCACAGACTTGTTCTATGACTCTGTGGAAATTATTTATCATATAAAATAATTATCCATTCATCTGCCGATGGACATCAGCTCAGTGCTTTGTAACCACCTAGAGGGGTGGGATAGGGAGGGTGGCTCAAGAAGGAGGGGATATGGGGATATATGTATGCATATGGCTGATTCACTTTGTTGTACAACAGAAACTAGTGCCTCCTTGTGAAGCAATTATACTCCAATAAAGATGTATAAAATAAATAAATAAATAAAAACAAATCAAATTGTCCTGAAAAAAGAAATAAATAAGAAAATAAAATACTTACCTCTTAAGGATGTGGTGAAAATTACAGGGGATAAAATAAGCAATGTGTCTAGAAAATAGTATCATCGATAAGTGGAAATTTCCTTTCCCGGTTGTGTCTTTTAATCAAAAGGGGCTGATTTAAACTCCAGTTTTAGGTCAATTTCCCTCCAAATAAAATCTTGTCCTCTCAAGAAGTAAAGTCACAAAGAAGTGAAATTTTTATAATATTACCTACGTCCCTCCTGGGATACTGTGGATTGAGTGGGGGAGTTCATAAAAAAAATTCTAGCATTTCATTCATTTTCAGCTGCTATCTCTGACATATGGAAGGCTGTAATTTCACAAGGAAGTGAAACCTTACCTCCTACCAGGTGCCAATATATTTTAAGCAAAGAGATATCACAACTCTGGAATTATTGAAAACCTATGTTCTTTCTCTCCATTCGCCTGAAGCCGACGTAAAAAGCCACATTTTGGAAATCAGCATATGACGTCATTGGGACTGGTTATCAAGGAGGTGACACTGGATGTGGCAGACCGTGAAAAACATTCGGGCTGAGCAGATCTGGGGGGCAGAACTATCTTTAGAATTTTGTAATGCAGGGCTACTCTGATGCTCTAAAAAAACTGGGAAACTCTCACCTCTCAAAGTACATTGATAGTTGATTGCCCTGCGGTCTAAAAGCTTTCCTTAAACTTGTTTTCTTTCTTTTCCTCAGCTCTCAATCTCTTTAAAGGTTAAAAATCAGAAGGTAAGTTGCCCGTGTCCTCTCTGTGTACCCAATTTCAGCTGATTTTAAGTATCTCATTGACTTAAATAGCCTTCAATTCATCTTGGAACTATTTCAACATAGTAAGAAAATGTAAGGATGTATATGACTTACTGGCATAATAGCATCTTGAGAAGTATGTGAGAGTGTGCGTGAGGGTGTGTGTGTGTGTGTGTGTGTGTGTGTGTGTGTGTGTTTACCTCCCCCAAGGAACACCAGTGCCCCATATTTACTCTGTTTCTATTTTGGTCCTTTGTCATCATTGCTGTAATGGAGCCCGCTGTCATCTGGTAGGAATATTTACCCACTGGATCTCACTTGCCTGGTAACAGTGAGTGCACATCTGGAGTCTAGACTCGGCGGCTCTGCGGGCAGGCTCCTATCCCAGAGCTCCGTGGGCCCCAGGGCTCCATCGCCGGGCGCCTTGCTCTGTTGACATAGGTGGAGGGCTGCCTCATCTGTCTCAGCTTCCTTTCCTTCCTGGACTCCCCTCAGCCTCCACCGCCTGGCCGTGTCCTAGCTCTGACTGTGCACTTTGGAGGACAGACACTGGAGGACCCCTCCCTGCTCCCTTCAGTGACCACCTCCCATCATGCTCAGGATGCTTTGCCGGGTGGGGGTTGGCAGGAGGGAACTTCTAACCGCGGAATCGAGCCAATGAGAATTCTGAGGACTGATGATTCTGCTTGTTAGCTTGTTAGAGTTGATGGCTGTGTTGACTTGGAGAGAAGAGCTTTGATAAATGTATCAAGGGTAGGACAGAAACAATCTGATGTGAAAAGGATGCAGATGTTGGAATATATGCTTTGGGTTCAAATCTGGTACTCAGCCATCACACCAGATGTGTGACCTTGAAGGTCTCTGAGGTTCTAATTCATTATCTGTAAATTTGGGGGAAATATGACCACCCCATAAAGTTGCTGGGAGGAATACATAGGCCAGTAAGGCAAAATTTGTTAAAGTGGGAAATAAAAACTAGTTCCCCTCTTTCTAACATGTATATCACATATATAGATGAGAAAGTGATTCTTTGACCCAAGGTAATAAAAATAACTTTGATACTTGCTGACAATATAGGGTGGTCGTTTGTCTGGGGTGGGATAGGGGTGGAGCAGGGGGTGCTGAACTCTTCATGCGAGATGAGCAGTTTTTGATGTTGGTCCAACAGCAATACCTACTTTTAGATATAAGGTAACAGAGAAAAAGGCAGCCACATTCTTGTGGCTGCAACATTTCCCATGTGAGATCTTTAATTCTCTTGCTTCTTTTTATAAAGTGAAACTACTGTTAGGCTCTGATAATGGTTTGTGACTTCTACAGAATTAGGCTGGGGCCCCTGAGGAGTTAAGCTTCCCTTGGCATGCCATGCTTGGCGTTTGAGAGATCCTTAATGCATGTGCATTGCTTTATTTTTTTTTAAACACTGGGTCATTTTTTAATGTATTTCCTGCACAGAAATGCTATATTAAACTGTTACAAAGAAGTTAGCTATATCTGTACCTAATTAATTATATTTGTAATCAAGTGACACCTAAATAACTTTCTTGTTAAAAAATTAATCATTTTTATGTCTACCCAGCAAAGAAAAGTCAGCATTTGAGAAATCAGAGTTTTCTTTCAGAAAATTTATTGTATTATATTGAGGTCAGCAGACCATGACCTGCAGCCCACAAGATAAAAATGTATATCTTCTGCCAACCCTAAAATATTTACTCTCTGGCCCTTTGCAGAGAACATTTGCCCATGTTTGTAATTACATAAATAAAGAGAATTTTAAAAATGTGGTTTTCTCTTTTAAAATAAGGAATATCTATCTGTCAGTATAATCTTACCCTGACACTACCTGACTTGAAATCCAGCCAACACTCTCATTGACTAGTCTTTGTCAGTTTGGACTGCTATAACAAAAGACCACAGACTGGGCAGCTTAAACCACAGATACTGATTTTTCACAGTTCTGAAGCCTGGATGTCCAAGATCAAGGTACAAGAAGATTCAGTTTCTGGTGAGAGTCCTCTTCCTGGTTGTGTCCTCACATGAAAGACAGAAAGAAACTCTAGTGTCTTTTCCTTATTTTGTAAGGGCACTAATCCCATTATGGGGGCTCCACCCACATGATCTGATCTAAACCTAATTACCTCCCAAAGGCCCCACCTACAGATACCATCACATTGGAGATAAAGGCTTCAGCATATGAATTTGGGGGGAACAACTACAGTCCACGGCAACTACACAATCAATTCCTTACCATGGTGTAGAAAGCCCTACTCTACTTGGTATTAAAGTGACATTCTGACTTCATTCCATGGCACTCAATGCTATGTGACTTATGTTCCAGACAAATGATCAGGTTCCTGTAAAGTTCGATGGGAATAGACACAAGAGAGCAGGTAATTTTGCCTGAGGTCATCAGAGCCATATGAGGGTATTTGACTTGTGCTCTGAAGGATATTGGAGAAGGAGTCGCAGGAGTTGGAGCTGATTAAGACATGGATCACTGTGGTGCGTGTGCTGCAGGGAACCAGGGCATCCATATAGCAGAGACTGGGCATGTGAGGCCAGCCTGGAGTCACAGCCTTTGGGAAAGCACTTAGGGTTATAAGCTTCAACGTTCTCATCTGTGAAATGGGAATGCTGACAACACCTATTTTGTAAGGCCGTTGGGAAGAAGAAATAGAAGTGAGGTGGTACAGTGCAGGGACTGCTCATGAACATCAGGAACTGCTGCCCTGGCCATGACCTTGTCACGTACCAATTCGTACTGTCATGCTCTTCCATGCCCTCCCCCTCAGGATAGCACCGTCTGCAAGCTCTGCCTCTTGGTATAAAGGTCCAGCTCTCCACTACAACCCTGTGGAGTGTGGTCTTGAAAACTCATACTACCGAGGAAAACATCTGTAATTACAACCAGCAAGCTGTCGGCCTGCCATTTCGGTACACACATACACTGTGCCCTTCAAGGGATATTTTGAGCCTTTAAGAGACCAGCCATCAAAGATTTAGATTTGGTTTGGGTTTGGTTTCTTCACCTATCATTTTCCAGTTTGGTAACTAGTAGCAGAAATCTACCAAGATGAGCAGAAGTTTTAGCAACATGAAAGTATATGAAAGCACAAACACTCAAAGGCCTAACTTACTCCTTACTATGTTTTAACATCACCGGCCTGTACAGTTAAGTGTATAAATAGATTTTAAAAATAAGTGTTTTTGTTATAAGTCCATCCATGTTTAGATCTGTTCTTCAGACCAATAGGTATAGTATATTTAAAGTCTGGTATATTTTTTAACAGTTATAGTGAAAATCCCTAGCACCCAAGCTAATTATTTGTTTTGATTTGTTTCTTTTTTTGTGTAAGTGGAGAATTGAGCCTAAGTAAAGACAGAGGTATACATTAGGTTTCCTTTTCATAGTCACCAGAATTTGCCAATGCATACAGCAAAGTTTGCATCACAAGGGTTTTGGTGTGTCATCAACCAATTCAGAAGCAACAGCTGGCATTGTTCAGTGGTTGTGTGTGCATGCAAGAATGTGTGCACATGCATATGGGTTCATGCATTAGTGTATGTGTGTGTGGCACGTACATGCATGTGTGTGTACGAGTGCACAAGTCAGTGGGTCTGAGTGTGATATATGCTGATGTTTACAGATGAGGAAATATTTGAATAATAGACAACACTGACTGCACTGAAGGTTTGCTGACTCAAGGGCTGGAAAGAAAGTGGAAATCTTGTCCCTATTGATTATGACAAGTCCCAGTGTCCCCTGATTCCACTCTTGCCTTTGGATGGAGGTCTTGCTGGGTTCACAGCAGGATCTGATTTTGAGTCATGAGTTCTCCCCAGTTGCTGAGTTCCTCCCAGGCCTGATGGACAGGAGCCAGAAGTCCACAGAGATCTGGTTCATACTACACTGCTCTGTGACAAGCCTGTCTGGCACATGAAGTGGGGATATCTTCATTGTCACCAGCAGCAGAATCTGCTTTCTTACAGCATGCAGCATGTGGCATGCCCATCCCTGCACTAGGATTTCTTTTGTGGAACCCCAAACTAAACCTCTCTTTTCAGGGCCCAGTCCAAGAGAAGGTCAGTCCTTGGGGGGTGAGGTTAGGGAAGGGCTCATCAGGTACCATTATTTTATAGATAAAGGATTTGAGGCTCAGAGAAGGGCTTTGTCCCACAAAAGACCAGACTGCCTTAGGTGGAGCCAAAAATAGAAACAGTGTCTCCAGACTTCTGTCTAGAGCTCTTTCTACCACCACATGCTTCCTGATCTTCTAAAGAGACTGGTAAGAAAGTCCCATATTTTAGTTACATTTTACACTTTGCGGGGGGGGGGGGGCATTGTCCATGGTATCTGACATAGAATATGCCTTCAAAAATAAGTTTTGAATGAATTAATAAAAGAATGAATGGAATTATATTCCAATGATCTAGAAAAGATATCAAGATGTAGAGAAATGTCCATGCTATCTAAGAAGAAATAATTTAGATCTTGCACCTAGCATGGTACTCAGTTAATTCTAGCTATAAGTATCATCATTGTCAAGACTGGGCACGTACCATTCTTTTCTGTTGCAGCGCTCTCCTGCCTATAGCTATAGCTAGCTTTGCTGTTGCTATTAGAATAAGAAGATTCTAAACAAGGTTGGTAAAATAAAGCAGTTGGAACCAGGTCCTAGATTTCTTCCTGAGGGAAGTTTTCATGGAAGGGGTGGCATTCTGCACACAGCCTGAGGCTGTATTTCCCAGATTCTACTACGTCATCTTCCTACATGGGACATGATGACACCTGCTACCTGCAAACCCAGTGCCCACTGAAGACCCCACCTTATCAGCCCTGACTTTCCTCCATCACCACTGCCATTAGTGAGCCACTGCCAGTCTGGAGCATGTGACCCGTTTTCAATGTATTTTGATGAGTGAAATCAAAAGATCTATAAGCTGATTTAGAACATACAGTTTTCCAAGTCCTGTACTTGTATAAGTCCAAATAATAACAAAAATGAACTTTTGACTTACTCCATAGTTTAAAAATACTTGCATACAAATCATCTCATTTATTCATAATTTTTCTGGGAAAAATATTCCATGCTATGGAAAGACTCTGCTTTATGACTTTGGGGAAAGTTTCTGCTCCTTGATAGCAGGGTGATGTAGAGAAAGAGTCCTGGAGCCTCAGCCCCTCCTCTCTGAGGTTGTCCTGTGAGGATATAATGTTAGAAGCTAAAGCAGCTGTAATCTGGAGAGGAGCATTCCCACCCCACTGGGATGGGAGAGGAGGAAGGAGAAAGGACCAGGGTCCTTGGTCCATGTGTTGAGCTTCAGAAGCAACTCTGACCCCAGCTCTCTCCAGTCTTATTTCCCATGAAATAATCAAATGCCTTTGTAAGTCACAGTTGGTCAGTTATTTTGTTACATGCTTCCCAAAGCATTCCTAATACCATCTCTCCATGAAGTAAACCTGTCTTTTAATCAATTCAGACATAGCAAGGATGCTAAATGATGCTAGTATAGCTGCTGGGAACAAGCACTAAGGTGAGCTCTGTGCCCCCTGAAGCCAGGGAATAAAGAAGGAAACATTTGCCTAAAGTTACATGACACACAGCATCAGAAAGAAGGAAACAACCAATCTGAGTAGATACTACTGTTTTGGCAATAAATTCGAGAAGCCATTTCTCACATTCAGTATCATAAAGGTGATACTGAATAGCATAATGGGCTCTTTTTGGACAATTTTAATCAAATTAAGTTTGTTTTTTAAATGGCTGCTTCTTAGAAGCAACCTTTGACTTAAAGCAAAGCCCAAACAAAGCAAGGACATAATACTAAAGTGAAACCGTTGCGGCTTTCTGTGTCTTCATTTTCCTTTCTCGGTTCTGATTTTCTATCTACAATTTATCAATTTGATCCTCACTTGACTATGTCCTTAGATGAAGTTGCTTCAGACCCTTTCAGGATCAGAGAAAAAAGTGATTTAGTGGCATAAAAACATGCTAAGCAGAGCTGCATGGATTTGTGTCTGCAAGTGTAGACAGCAATGTGTATCTAATAAATGGACCAAAAGAAAGGGATCATGGCCTTGAACCCTGTGCCCTCACTGTTGCCAGTGCATGTGGGTGCTGGGCTCTGGCAGCAGCTACAGGACAACAGGGTAGAGGGAGCTGGGGGCGGGTGCTGAGCTAAGCGTGGGCTGGCCGTCAACGTGGGTGGCATGTTTTAAGAATCCAGAAGAGCATTGACAGGAAATTCCTGTTGATTATGGATGACCAGTTGCTTGGGCAGGGACTACCCAGCATGTTCACACTCATACTTTCTTTGCAAATAATTATCTCATTTTCTTGTTCAGACCAGTGTTTGTTCCTGATGTGGCCACTGTCTCTGTCCCCTCCCAGATCAGTTCGGGAAATGTTAAGGAAGCACAAGGGCATTTTAGTGTTTGTAACCTATAGCTCTTCTGGTAAATTCTGCAAAAGACATTTGACTTTTATCCCAGAATGTCTGACCATTTATGGAGAACTTAGGAGACAGACAAAAGAATGTCATTTGTAAAAAAGGCCCAGGACATGGTGCCAGAAAACAAACCAAAGGAAAGGAGTCTTTGAGCAAAGTGGCCTTTCTGTGGTAGAACGTGGGTCAGTCCAGGCAGGAGTTTGGTGAGTTTAGAGGGAATAAAAGGCCTCCACTGGATTCTGAACTAGGAAATGCATCAGAAATCTCAGCCAGATGAAAGAGCTGATGAGGTGGATGCTTGCAGGGCCTGGAACAGACAGATGGTCAGCAACTCAAAAGGCTGCAGGTGTTAAATGATGCATTGGTCAGAAAGAGTCCGAGGTCTCCTGTGACTAGAACCCAGGGTCCAGGCAGCTCCAGTGGTCAGCGCCTCAGGTGGATTGTCTGAAGGATGGAGGGCATCACGTATCCCAGCAACCATGCCTGTCCACAGAAAGTCAACCTGTCTCAGCACCTCCCTCTGCGTCCTTGAAGAGGTGGGCAAAGTAAATTCTTGCAGTTACTTATTCAATTGCAGTTGGCACAATGTTTCGGGAGAAGATGTGAATAAGGACAAACTCTGGGAGAGCGGGTAAGAGACATTGTTGACAAATTCGGACTGGGAAGCAGTGTGGAGAGGGGTCCCAGTGGAAGACGCAGGGATGATCCTCAAAGGCTACTTGGCCCCAGGTGCGAAGGGTCAGTGGTGAGTTTTGCATATGGTAGAAAGAGAAAGTCTTTGCTGGCAGAGAATTTGCATCCCTTTCACTAGCAGGGTGACCTTGGCCATGACCCCTCCCCTCTCTGAACGTCTCTTTCTCCATCTCTTAAGTCAGGCTAGCCACGGCCGCAGAGCAGAGTTGTCCGAGAGAGAGAGACAGTTCTCCCATGACAAACAATGTGGCGCCTGCACGTGGGTGGCTCTCAGGGAAGCAAAGCTGACTCCTTCTGGTGATGGCTGAGTTTGGCTTGTCCTTTGGCGCATGAGGACACAAGCCAGTGGAGGTGTCTGCTGTGCCGGGGTTGCTCCCGGGCAGGTCCAGCAGAGTCTCCTGGGTC
Source organism: Hyperoodon ampullatus (assembly GCF_949752795.1). Lineage (NCBI taxonomy): Eukaryota > Metazoa > Chordata > Mammalia > Artiodactyla > Ziphiidae > Hyperoodon > Hyperoodon ampullatus. Next base: position 83,372,487 of record NC_136928.1, read on the forward strand.
CTGCCAGCCCCTGTCCCCCGTGCTCTTGCCCCTCTTCTCATGCCACCTCAGCCTTGATGAGACCATAGCCTTAGGGGCTGAGGGCCCAGGGCAGAATGAAAATATAATGAACGTCCGGTCTTGTCCCTGGCTCCTGGCACAGAGCTCCTGAAGCCCTCGTGCTAACAAGGTGACTCCTGAGCTGGGAGCTGGGGGAGGCTACACAGCCTCTCACCAGAAGCACCCGCCGCAAGGTTAGAAGGTCAAGTCTTTGAGCTCCACCCCTGACCTCTGGACGGGATGGCAGAGAGGCTGGAGTTTGAGTTCAGTCAATAGTTAGTGATTTAATGGAACACATCCATGTAATGAAACTTTCCTAAGAACCCCCAAATGATGGGTTTGAGAGTCTCGGGGTGGTGCGACTGAGCCACGAACCCACGAAATCTGCACCACCTCCAGGTCGTAAGGGCCAGGACGGGACTGAAATTTGGGGAACCCGGTTGGAAGAACACAGGTGCCCGCAATAGAATGGGCCCCGCATGATCCAGGGCAGACGTCATGGGAGTGAGATGAAGTCAGGGAAGGAGTGAATTAACCCAAATCCAGCGCTCAATGCTCCTTGCAGCGCCATCTTCATGGGCGTGGGGTGGAGCGCCGCTTCGTCACTGATGTTGGATCATTTCGAGTTTGTAACAACGACCTGCCGTGCCCATGAGGTAGGACGGGTTAATGTGAAACACCTTAATCTTGAAAAAATAAATCTACATGGTTTGTCTTAAGGAAGAAAATAAGATATTTGAGAACGTTGATGGAGCTCTTCCTAGGCTTCAGGCCCGGTTCTAAGAGCATAACATGAATAGACTCATGTTACACTCACAGAAGTCACTGTGAGGCCGGCACTCTTGGGGTCCCATCTTATAGATCGTGACACATATGCTCACAGAGATTAAGTGATGTATCCAAGTCACAAGGCCAGCGAGGGGCAGTTAGCTTTGAGCCAGACAGACTGACTTCTGGGCCTGTCTGCTCAGCAACAGGATCCTCACTGAGAAATGCTGAATATTAGAACAATGAGAGGACATGCACGATGTGATAAGATGTATAAGGAACAAAACTAACTCACTCCCTCTAGGTAAAAGGCACATAACTGGATTAGCTTATGTCCCCCGATAGGATCTGGGATATCTTAGTGCAGAAACATATAGCAAACGCCTAATGGGGAAAGTGTTAATGTAATTAAAGTAACGAAATTGAGCAGCACAGGGATGCTACAGGCCTACAATTTATTCGAAGAAATTTTCAGGAATGTACAAAAAAGCCAAAGCCAGGAACCTAACGATCTGGTTTTAACATGAATATAAACCTGAACCTCAGAAACTAGAAATGTAGCTAATTAGTTATCCGAAAGACACAGAACTACAGGAACATTCTCATGGGAAATCATGTTTTAAGATGTGAGGTTGCCGAATTGATACATTTTGAGCAATGGTTATGCCTTTTCTGTTGCTCTCTGTGCTTTACTCACTTGTACGTCATCTATTCCTGTTTGTCTGGAAGTCTCAGCTCACATGCCGCCTCCTCTCCATCACTTCTTGACACTTATGGGTGCCTTCATCCTCTGCCAGTAACCCTCGTTTGTACCTCCTTGATTGGACAGGTGATTTACATTGCAATTGTTAGGGACAAGCATGTCTGTCAAGATTTCCTTGAGGGTAGGACTTCATCTTTGCATCCCTGGCACCTAGCACACTGCCAAACTTATAGCAGTTGCTTAATTATTATTTTTGGAAGGAATGGATGACTTTTCCTGAAGCAAATAATTCCCCAAATGTGGATTGTGTGTAATAAGTAACATGACCATGAGGAATATAATGACTTGGGACACATTCCTTGGTTTCTATTGCATATTTCAAAGTCTAGTATGCAGAAGTCCCTCAGTGTACTTGTTTTTATTTCAAATATTTTGGATCTAACACCACAAATAAGGCAGAATCTGGAGCATGCATGAGAGCATGAACTCTAGAGACTGATAATTTATTAGCTACAGGAATGAGGTTTGAGTGGCTCTTAGCATCTTGATGACATCGGCATGCAAAGCAGTTAAGGAGACTTGGAGGCTGAGAAGGAAAGAGCCCAGAGCCCTCTTCCTTGTCACAGGTTCCCAGTGAAAGGAGCAAGACTGGCGTGAATGTGTGCACAGACTGACCAAAGGGACCACAAAGATAGAGCAAAACAAAAGCTTAGATGATTGAGCAAGAGAACATGAAGAAAAAGGAAAAAAATTAAAAAGCAGCACAGGTATTAGAAAGTCACGTATCCAAGAAGACGGAGTTAATGGTGAAAAGTGTGACAGTGAGCTTTATGAGGGCGAGCTGGCAGCACTGAGTGGATGGGAAACCCAGGGTGCATGGGGGCACTGCCAGATCTGGAAGGTGGAGTAGATGGAAGATGGGGGTTGAAGGGACCAACTGCAAACATGGTGATGCTTAAATATTGAATTCGTTGACTCTTGATCGGTTTGGATGTAAGTCAGTATTTTGAATGCCTGGAATAAAGGGAGAAGAAACAAAAGGTGGTCGAACAATATATGAAGAATCAGAGTGGGAAGGTGAGGTAGGGGAGAACACAGAAGTATGTCTCATTCAATGGCAAGTGAGAGAATTGAAGACAAGGCTGAAATACTGTCAAAGTGAGGGAAAGCATGAACTTCCATAGGCACTGAAGGGAAAGTTCTACATGTATAATAGTTCCATAAATGTCTGAGATGTGAGAAATGGAGAGACATGATCCCCATGTCTGGGTGACTGAGCTATTCTTTCCAAATGACCAGTGGGAGTTGTATCTCTCTCCACACCCTCTTATTGAGGAAGTAGAGAGGGAATTATTAGTGAGAATAAGACTACTTCAGGAGTTGAAGAAACATATAAATAAGAATTTCAACCAAAGCCAAAAGAATCCCTTAGCTGCCAAGGAATTAGTTAAGGTGGAGAGGGATTATGATTCTCATTTACCAACTTCCTACTCCTAATGACTGTGTTACATTTCTAAAAGTTATAAGAAATATAAGTTGAGTATAGTATAAATAATATTATGTATGTAATCTATTATAAATATAAGTTGGTATAAGAAATATAAGTTGAATGCAAAGGGGTCTGAAGAAATGGGGTGGGTGTTCTCCAAATTTGCCATTAGAGCTATGAAAGAATTCATCCAAACACTAACTGGGAAGATGCATGCTTACTCATGCAAATGAATGAAGACTTCCTCATCTCAGATATTTTGGTGTACTAGCTGAAAGTTTTCCCAGTTTCAGGTTCAGAAGAACTGCATGACATACTGTTTTTACCTTCAAAGTCTTGGTTACATGTCAGAAAGTTCATTTTGCAAGAAAATATTACTATATGTACCTTGTTATTCCTGCTTGAAGCTTAAAACTGAATGAAGTTACAAGGAATTAGATGAATAATCTTTGAATGAGAAGTAACAGAAAAGATCTGTTTGCTATTATTTTATTCAGTTAAGGATAGCTTTCCTTAGCAACTAAATACAAAACATTCCAATTTTATGTAATCCACAGATTTTACTGCAGTCCACAAAAACTGCAGTCAATTTTTAAAAAGCCAATCACGGGGTAGATGTGCAGAACACAAGCTGGTAATCCAGGGCATACAGTTTGATCATGTTGATGTCTCACTCTTTTTGTAATTCTGCAGTTGAAACCCTATCAGGTATTTTTTGAGGCAGAAACTGTGCCTAATTAACTTGCTGTGTCTTCTCTTAGTGACAATTAGAGTTGCATCCTTATCCATCAGATAAGTGTGTCTGTCGGATGACAAGAAAAGGGAGCATTTACATATTAGAATCCCTTGGTCAAAGCTCCCGCTTTGCAGAAGAGAATGGCAGAGAAATGTCGAATGGGATGGTACCAAACACCTAGTGGGCTTCTTTGGAAACTGTGGCCCCATGTGGAAGATAAGAGCAGCAGAAATTATAGCTGAAGTTGCCTTAGACATCATTTTTTAAAAAGTGGCTTTTTTTTAAAAGACGGGTTTTTGTTTGTTCGTCGGTTGTTTTATTTGCTTGTTGGTTTGTTTGTTTAGAGCAGCTTTAGGTTCACAGTAAAATTGAGAGGAAGCTGCAGAGATTTTTCCATGTACTTCCTGCCTGCAAAACACATAGCGTCCCCCCCACAAGCAGTGTCCCCCAGCAGGTGGTACCCTTGTTACAGCTGATGAACCTACGCTGACCCATCATAGTCACCCAAAGTCCATAGTTTACATCAGGTTTAACTCTTGGTGGTGTGCGTTCTCTTGTTTGGACAAACGTATCAAGGCATGTATCCATCATGTGGTATCATACAGAATATTTTCACTGCCCTAAAAATGCTCTCTGTTCTGTCCATTGATCCATCCCACCCCCCAGCCCCTGGCAACCAATGACCTTTTTAGTGTCTCCAGAGTTCTGCCTTTTCCAGAATGTCATATAGTTGGAATCATAGAGTACGTAGCCTTCTCAGACTGGCTTCTTCCACTTAATAATACGCATTTAAGTTTCCACCTGGTCTCTTCATGGTTTGGTAGCTCATTTCTTTTTGGCGCTGACTAAGGTTCCATCGTTTGGGTTTGCTCAAGCTCCCAGAACTCCCTTCTCTCCAGATGCTCTTATTTCCTCCACAGTCAGTGGAAACCCTCTAATCATTTGTTCTACAACAGAGACTTGCACACCTAGAAGTTTTGCCTTTCTTTCCTTCTAGAGTTTTATAAAAGGTTGTAGCAGAGCAAAAAGCGCCCCCCGCAAATCTCTGTGGCGTGCAGATTATTTCGAGCTGAAAACTATCAAGGCCCAAAAGACTCAGGAAGAAACGTTGACCTTCCCCTTCACTGCCTAAAAGAAGGTAGCCAGAGGACCTGTTCCAGGAAGGGAGCTGTGATCATAATTAACTAGAGTATGAACTGGGTGTGGTAGACAGAGAAAAACTTATCGAAGTCTGCTAAAATCCCTCTCTGTGTCCCATGGTCTCTGCGATAGCCAGCAAGCATTTGTTTACCAAACATTTTCTTTTCCATCTCTATGTCCGTTGCGTTGCTCGCCTTGAAGTCCCAGACCATTGCCCCAGCATCCTCTCTTATCTTTAGCTGAAGATGGTATTTAAGGTGAGGGCTTCAGCCATTTTGGCGAGTTACCCAGTATTCCTGAGTCTCTCCCATGTATACACACTATTAAACCTTTGTTTGACTTTCTCCTGTTAATCTGTCTCATGTCAGTTTAGCTCCTGGACCCACCAGAAGAACCTAGAAGGGCAGAGGAAAATTCCCTCCTCCCTGACAAGGTGAAGAGGTGGAAACGGCTAATGGGGATTTCTCCTCAGAAAGGTGGTTGGCGGGGGAAACAGGTCCCTTCCCTGGGGCTTCTCCAACTGCACACCTGGAGCATTCCAGGTCCTCAGAGGAGGTCTGCATCTCCCTGAGGAGGAACCAGTCTGCATGGCTCACCCCAAGGGATGACCACACAACCACAGCTCCTGCAGGGGGCACACCCTGCAGTGAGTGAGGTCAGGGTCTTCCCAAGAGTGACTTCATTCTCAGAGGGGAGGCTGAGACCTGGGAGGAAGGCCATCTCCGCTCTGCCAGGGTCAGGAGTTTTCCCCGAGGCCCAGAGCATCCTGCTGGCCCAGCGTCACCCACTCCTTGAGTGTTTACTCAACGCCTACCTCGGATCAGAAGTTCTGCTAGTCCTGGGGGCATCGGGGTCTGATTAACACGGCACCTGCCCTTAAGGTGCTCACTGTCTTTGGAGATTCTGAGAGATGAGAGGCACGTGGTGTGTAGTACGTGCTGTGCAGAGACCTGGACCCCATACTGCCCTCCGCATGGCCAGTCTGTCTTTTTCTTGGCTTGTGTAGCCCCTGGAAAAACAAACCTGTTCCCTAGCCTGAGACACCATGCATCACGGAGCAAAAGCCCAGAGAGAAGGAAGCGAGTTTGCAGGCTCACACAGTACAGCGTCTCCATTTCCCCCATGTAGCCACCGCCTGCGTTCTATATGAGTGGACAAGGGAACGGAACACTATTGACCAAAGCTTTGGAACACAATTCATCTGGAAAAGGACCTTTACATTATCGAGGGCATCCTCGCTGTTAAATAGTAATGTCAAAGCAAAACATGCTCATGGTGAAATATTCAACCAGTAGAAAGGATTCAAACCCAGGGCCCCGAATGCCTTCCAGACAGTAAGTGTGGACACAGATCAGTTCTTAGATAAGGGAACACAGGTCTTCCGAGGCTGTGAGCTAGTGGAGTCAGCCTGAAGCCTTTTCCTGGATGCACGCACCCAGGTGGACCCTTTTTATGCTCTTGGGCTCAATTGCATGTCCCCCGTCCCCTTTAGTAAAAATTTAAAAAAAAATTCTTGGCTGCAAATTATTTATTAATTAAATTATTTGAATGCTCCCCAGTTCCCTTGCTCAGCTAGTCCAGGAAGGAAAGCAGGCAGTCACTGACTCACAGCCCCTGCGTGATTTCTTTTATTCTCCAGATGAACAGGAGGTGGGATTTAAGAAAGAAGCATCCTTTCCACGTTGGAGGAAAACATCACTTCAGTGATTTTCTGAATTTTGTGCCTTAAAAATAAGAGCTATGGGAACCATCTTGGAATGGAAAGGAAAGATTCCAGAGGAAAAAAATATTCTTTTAATTATTTTTTTTTGGCGCAGGAACGTTGGCTACTTGTTCTGAATGTCTGTGGAGGTCTGAAAGACAGGCACTCTCCCTTCCCGCCTTCCCGATTGCCACCCTTCAAATTCCCTCACCAACCTGCTCCTTCCAAATGTGCCACCACCATGTGCCAAGGCAAATGTGGGCTTTGGATTAGCATTTGAACCCGTGGGCGCTCCTTTGGCCAGTGTTGATAAGGTTATACAGCTGTGTTCACCCAACACAATGGGCACCGTGGTGAATTAGGCCATGAGTTGGTATTTAGACAAATTGGGCAGTATTTTCTAAACTTTCTGTGCCATATGTCCACACAAGAATGGGATAATGAGTGCTGTGCAGAGGCAGCGGCAGTAGACTTCAACAAAAATAACATTTCCAAGCCAGCAAAACCACAAACACACGGAAGGCAAACATTTCTAAACCAAATTTTAGCACCCCCCAATCAGCTAAACTATAATAAGAATAGCCATTATTCTCATTGTTACTCTATGCCTCATTTGTCTTGCATCACTAGAAACAAGGGAGTCTTTGTAAAGTACATTTTCAGATAAACGAGATTTTCTATTCTAAATATCAATGAAGAGCTTTCTAAGTCACTTATTGTCTTCTCTGTCTGCCTAGTCCCTGAAGACAAAAAGCTAGTGGGATTCTCTGAATATTCTAGGGTGAGTAACATCCCCCTAAATTTTATGTTCACCCAGAATCTGCAAATCTGCCTGTTTTAGTCTGCTCAGGCCCCCATAACAGAACACCACAGACCGAGGGGCTTAAACAACAGAAGTTTATATTCTCACAGCTCTAGAGGCTAAAGTCCAAGATCAAGGTGCTGACAGCGTCTGGTTCTCTGAGGGCTCTAGTCCTGGCTTGCCGACGGCCCCATCCTTACTGTGTCCTCACATGGTGGAGAGAGAGAGAGCCCTGGTCTCTCTTTTTCTTCTTATAAAGACACCACTCCTATCAGATGAGGGCCCACTCCTATGATCTTCTTTCAACTTAATTACCTCCTAAAAGCCCTAGCACCAAATAGAGTCACATTGGTGGGTTTGGTTTCAAGATTTGAGTTTTGGGGAGGACTCATTTCAGTACACAGTAGCGACTTATTTAGAAGTAGTATCTTTGCAGATGTAATTAGTTGAGATGGATCCATCCTGGATTAGGGTGGGCCCTAATCCAATGACTGGTGTCCTTATAAGAAGTGAAAACAAAGATAAGAAAGAGAAGTGAAAGCACATGAAGACAGAGTCAGAGATTGAAGTGATGTTCCTACAAGCCAAGGCACGCCAGGGATACTGGCAGCCGCCAGAAGTTTCTTTTTTTTAAACCAATAAGATACTATTTCTTTTTTTTTTTTGAGTACTTTAGAGTTTACAGTGTGCTTTCATATTAGCTCATTAGAGCCTCATAATATCCTTGAGAGGAAAACAGGGCAGGTGTTATCACCCCCATTTTATAGATGAAGAAACTGAGGCTCTAGGCGTTTGTTCTTTGGTTAAAGTCACTTGGGTCATTGTGACGCTACTGAGACTCAGTTGTAGACACCAAGAGCTCCTTTCTCCAACCTGCATTAGCAAGAGTTTTAAATGAGAAGTGTGAGGATAAGAGCTCTGATTCTAGCCCCACCAGAAAGTCTCTGGGCTTGCTGGTGCTCTAACTTCAGGTCAACACATCCCATTTTTATTAATGTTTCAGTGTATTTGAAATTCATTTGTTCCTACAGAAAGCACTGAATGAGTACCTGTTATATGCCAACTGCTGGGTTAGGCATTGGAAGTGGAACTGTGAGAAGGGCACCGAATCCTCTCTCATGGAGCTTATCGGTCAGAGTGGAAGGCAAGCATCCGAGCAAGTGATGACTACGACGTGAGAGGCACGGGTGTTGTGATAGGGAAGCTCAGAACACAGACATCAAACCGAGTCTGGAGAGGGTACAGCGAAGCCTTCCCAGCAAAGGGCACAGTAGGTTCAAAGTCTGGAAGAGGCAGGGCAGCTGGCTAGGCAACAAGAAGAGTGAAGAGGTAAGAGGTACATTTTGCTCTGAAAGAAAGAAGGAAGGATGGAAAAAAGGAAGCGAGAGAGGGAAGCAGGGAGGGAGGAAGATCACTGAGGCTAAGAGTTAGATGGTGGGGTGGGGTGTAGTGAGAGACGCAGCTTGTGAGGGGGCAGGGACCAAAGTCAGAAAGATCCCAGAGGCCCTCGTTATGGATTTACAGGCCTCCTAGAGCAAGGGGAGGCCACTGAAGGGCGTGCTGCAGGGCGTAGCTTGGTCAGAGTATCTTAGAAGGCTTGCTTTGGCCCTGGCTGGAGTCTGCACTGGGTGGGGACAGAGGCAGACACAAGCTCGTTGGCTGTCATGAGTGGGAGTGAAAGGCTATGGGGACACAGCTCGCTTGGTGAGGCCAGAGTGAAGTGGACACTGGGAAGAAAGCAGAAGGGATGAGACTGGCATTGCATCAAGATGAAGGGATGAAGGACAAGGAAACAGCAAGGATGATTCTTCTCCTGGCTGAGGAAGCAGCACACAGACACATTTCCCAATAAGTTATATTTTAGTAACCACAGGAGCAAAGTGCAAAGGAATTAGAGTAGAAGTGAGAATTGGATTCCATTGGGTTTTAAGAGAAGTCGTGAGTTTGTCTTTGCATAATATTTCCCATTTTCATGTCTTCACTTGTCTTATTCACACAGTTACATTTCTGAGAGCTCTGTAGGGACTTTTTCGGGGGGATTTGATTTGGAATTATCATTAAGACAGTTCCCTTACATGTAATATTTCTTATTAAGATATCTCAGGTGCAGATGGCATGCTGAGGCTGATTTGAATGCCCTATGAACTGAGAAACATATTGAAGACAGGCAAGACTGGGGACAAGAATTTACTGAGAAAAGGAGAGTCATCCTGGGGAGGAATTTGACTACTTTAAAATGTCTTCTGGGACTTCTTGATAATATTCATTAGAAAACACACTAGGAAAAAAGAAGATTTTAACACCTGTGTGCAAAAGGAGTAGTGTGATTGGGTCAGGTGAAAAGACTTGGGGTTTGAAGGGGAAATGATTTGGTTTGAGTTTTCCTGCATTGTGGTCTGATCTTATAAAAGCCATAAAATTTCCTTGAATCTCAGCTCCTACAGCTATAAAATAGAGATAATAACATTAGTATTAAATTTTTTAAATTAATTAATTTATTTTTGGTTGTGTTGGGTCTTTGTTGCTGCGCGTGGGCTTTCTCTAGCTGTGGTGAGCAGGGGCTACTCTTCGTTGCGATGTGCAGGCTTCTCGTTGCAGTGGCTTCTCTTGTTGCGGAGCACGGGCTCTAGGCGCACGGGCTTCAGTAGTTGTGACACGTGGGCTCAGTTGTTGTAGCTTGCGGGCTCTAGAGCGCAGGCTCAGTAGCTGTGACGCACGGGCTCAGTCGCTCCATGGCATGTGGGATCTTCCCAGACCAGGGCTCGAACCCTTGCCCCCTGCACTGGCAGGTGGATTCCCAACCACTGTGCCACCAGGGAAGTCCCTAGTATTAAAATTTTTAAGTTATATATAACCTGGTGCCTGGCACATAAGCCATTCAATGCCTAAAAATAATAGCTCTTAATATGATTGTTTTCCTACCTTCTTTAGATGCCAGTAGCAACTCTCATTTAAGACAGTGCAAACTCTTGTATAAGGACTTACTGGATGCCTTCGAACTTTCACCAAGCAAACAGAGCAAAACTCCTCCTTAGGGGTGGAAACTTTTCCAGTTTAACCCAAGCCAAAAAAATAGATTTATTTTGGAAAGTTCCTTTAAAAATTCATCAGCCTATTGTTTCTGGGGTTGGAGTTTGATTTAGTTTAAACTATGGCAGTACAAAATAAACTGTGTAAATAAATAACAGAGATACCCTTTAATTTCAGAGCTGAGGAATCTGAGCACACTCTGTGCTGAATTTGTAAACACCCAGCCGGTTTCCAGATAGAGTTACTGAAGGTCAGGACTCTTCTATCCGCCCCCGTCAGAAAACCAGGCAGTGCAAGAATGGTCCTAGAGCCAGCGCCTGGCTGATGAGTGGTCAAAGAACGAGTCATACAAGTCTCAAGTCATAGTGTTACAGCACCTATTCCGCAATATTAAAAATCACCATCACTGGGGCTCCCCTGGTGGCGCAGTGGTTGAGAATCTGCCTGCCAATGCAGGGGACACGGGTTCGAGACCTGGTCTGGGAAGACCCCACATGCCGCGGAGCAACTAGGCCCATGAGCCACAACTACTGAGCCTGCACGTCTGGAGCCTGTGCTCCGCAACAAGAGAGGCAGCGATAGTGAGAGGCCCGTGCACCGTGATGAAGAGTGGCCCCCACTTGCCACAACTAGAGAAAGTCCTCACACAGAAACGAAGACGCAACACAACCAAAAATAAATGAATAAACAAAATGACGGAGGAATTATGTTTTAAAAAAATTCACCATCACTGTGCAGTTGGGTCCATTGGTTGATGAAGTTGGAAGGGGCTATAGCAATTCCTAGATGTGGACTTGCCATTGACATGGTTAAGTTTTCACAGTGAATTACTGGTAGAGCCCATCGTGCTGTCTTTTGCTTTGCCATTTGCAAAGGGGATCTTCAGAGAGATGAGGTCACCTGCCCGCGTGATGTAGGCTCTCATTTCACAAGACATGTAAGAACCAATCTCACATATATGCCTTCATTTGATCCGTTTGAAATCGTTCCTTATTTCCAGGCAAAGACTGGAGGCACAGAACGTTGGTGTGGCTTGCCTGTCGCATAAGCTGAGGTGTGACACCAAGATGAAACTGAAACGCACCTCTCTTTCTGATTGCACACATGGTCATTTTCTCACTATAGCATTATAGTAAATTGCAAACAGAGTAAGTTGTTATTTATTTACTGACTTCCATGCTGCCTCCCACTTAAAAACAAGAACAAAGGAGAAAGAGGAGGGAGGAGAAGAAAAAACAAAAGCAAGGACATATGTTAAAAATCTACAGTAACTCACTGAGGAAGATACTGCCTTATGGCCAAGGAGAGATGTTAAACCTAACATCCCAGGAGTGGGGTTTTCTCCTCCGTCCCTGGAAAACCACTTGCTTTTATTTCTGAACTCTTTACCCATTTCCCAAAGTAGGAATCACTACAGTAGCTCTGTTGCAGATTTGCAGACACTACTCCTGGAAAGGACCCCTTTCCTTACTCAGAAATGGCTCACGTTATAGGACAAGGGTATGATTAGGGACCAGACGTAGCACTGGGCAGGGAGGGGTCCATCCCTGGATGGGGACCAGCATCGGACATCCTTTGATTTCTCTCACCAACACAGAGGTAGGTGGTAGGGAGTCTCCCTGTCCCCTGGCAATGAGGCTCTTGAGATCCACTGCTTAGGTCTGGAGTTCCTGGCGCTGCCCGGAGTCAGGCACAGCCTCACACACAGAACGTCATGGAAAGCTGATGGGTGCCTTGCATGGTGGAAGAAAACCCCGAAGATGGGAGAGCCAAGCTGTGTCCCAGGGGACCCCAAGGACAAGGCTTTGGGGTAGCAAAGAATCCAGCTGATGGATGTCTGACCAGACTTCAGACCAAGGTAGCAAGGGGAAATGGACTTCCTTCGCCTGGAGGTTCCATAATCACCAGACTGGTGAGTGAAGCTGCTTCTCTACAGTGGTGTGCAAGTATGAAAGCATAGTGAGCTGTAGTGGGGAAGGAAACATCTTGTTTACAAATGTCGGACGGTAATTAGCATATTTTAAAGAGCAGAGCCACAACTGCTGGCTTTTGTTAGTTGAAAACCTCAGTTGCTTTCTTGTGGCTCTGCTTTAAGAGGCCGGGTAGACCCAGAGACTCTGAACCCAGTTCATAAATAGTTGATTTCATATTTTAAAATCTTGCACTGAAACTGTCACCCCCTCTCATGGATCACAGATGGTGAAGAGATAATTTGTTACTGTTTGATAACTGCTTTTATGTATCAAAGCTCTTATTTACTGCTCTGTGGGGGAAATGACAGACTAAGAACGATTGTGTTTTTTTTTTTTTTTCTCCGTTTTTCTTTAGCTGCGAAGCTTCTTGTTTCCCTGTATCCTGCTTCTTATTTGAAATATAAAATTGTGAATCTTTTGCATATGCTGGCTTGATGGAACCCACTTCTGGGGGGATTTGAAGATGCTCTCCTAGCACAGACCCTCAGCCTCCTTTCCTGATCCTTTTTAATGTCCCAGTGCTACGTAATAACACGCAGATCAGGCTCTCCCTCTCTCGCAAGTCACAAGATGTTTCTAATTAGAGATGCAAATGAGGGCTTTGCTTTTGAAAACTGTCAGGGAAATGTATGAAGGTGCGAGAATAGTCATGAGGTGGATCCAGATCATCCATTCCCAGTTTCCAGACAAACCTCTCACCTTTAACGATGGATTTTTCATTCATTTACTCATTCGCTAATTTATGTATTCACTCATTCATTCCTTCATTTCATATTTAATTCACTTTTTCACTTACTTGACCAGTTGAATGCTTTCCTTTGTGGTAAGACCTTCTGGCTAGATCAGAACTAAGATGCGTGTACAATAGGGGCTGATCTTGGTGTACACTCAGCACCGCCCTTGCCCCTGACCTTGGAGTGCCTGGGCACAATACGAAATACCTAGAAGACAATTCAACAATTAGCTAGCTCACCTTGGCAAACTACAGCCTGTGAGCCGAGAACAAGTTTTATATTTCCAAATGGTTGAAAAAAGTCAAAAGATTTCTTGCTGTGAAAATTATACGAAATTCAGTTTTCAGTTTTCCTGGAACTCTGTGCTGTCCGTTTGTTGACATATATCACTTATGGCCACTTTCACGCTACAGTGGCAGAGCTGACTCGTTGTGATAGGTACTATGGCCCACAAAGCCTAAAATACTTATCATCTGGCTTTTCACAAAAAAAGATTACCCCCCGAACTAGCTTATTCCCTGATTTCTTTGACACAATGGGAAAGAACTTGAATCACATCCCTGGTTGTAATTCAGACATATAGAACCCTTTCTGGTAAAGTGTGTGTGTGTGTGTGTTTGTGTGTGTGTGTACACGCAAATATGTTAGGGTGAAGGTGGCGTGAGGTGCCAGAAGTGGTGTTGCTATGGTAGGTTATAACTAAAAGGAGAGTCTTTGTGGGAAATAAAAGCAGAGATGTGAGAGTGTGAGGTAACCCTTGAACTCAGATGAACTCATCTTCCCCATCCACTTCTCCCAAATACAGAAAGAAATCTGAGCATGAAATAATTGTGTCCTAGGACTCATAGCTCCTGTACTATAAGACCTAAACTCGGAAGCCCCATCCATTCAAAGAAGGCCTTTCCCTGCTGGCAGGTAGAGACCTGAGCCCCAGCTCAGGGGGTGTGGAAGAGGAGAGAAGCTTAAGCTCTGGGGCAGGTGGCCTGAGCATGGGTAAGAGCGGCAGCCATGGGTCTACGAATCCAGAAGATTTAAGGACCACGTCTTAAAGGAACATTACTGGGAGCAGGGCTAACAAGTTGGCTAGATTGAGGAGATATTCAAGCTTTCCACTCATTCATTAAACACTTACGGTTCCAAAGGTTGTGCTGGGTGCCAGGGATAAAAGAAGGCACTTGCTCCAAAGAGGTGCCTATGGCATACCCCTCACTCTAAATGCAGAAGAAAGCTAAATGCAACCCGATAACTGAGCAGAGAGAAAAAGCTCTGTGTACAATTTAGCCTCACCCCTTGTCGCCTCTGCCACCTCCTCTCACCCAGCACCAGTCACCCTGCCAAAGGTTGTCTCCTGCCCCAGGGCCTTTGCACATCTTGTTCTGTTTGCATACACAGATGTTCTTTCTCCACACCAATTTTATCTATTCTTTTCTTGCAGATCTTTTACTGAATGTAACTCCATCCAAGGAGGCTCCACAACTCTTCAGACTAAATACAGGTCTTTGTCTTTTGTGCTTCCATTGACCTTCATTTTTTTCTTCTTTTCTTTGATAAGGGCACTTATCAAAGTTTTCAGTTATTTGAAATAGTGCTATTATTTATTTGATACTCTCATACTAACTCTAAGATCCTTGAAAGCAAAAACAATGACTGTTCTTTCTGTCATCCTATCCCAGGTGCCCAAGAGAGAGCTGGTATGGGGCAGAAAGTACCACTTTCTGAATGAATGAACTATACCTTCCCTTGAGGCTTTTTGTGGTCCAGGCACTGGGCTAAGTGCTGTCCACACAGTAGTGCGTGGACCACTCCCTGGTAAGGTATGAATCTCATTTGACAGACGGAGAAAATAAGGATGCTTTTGAGGATTTGGCAGAGTTCTATCTGACAGATAGAATCCGCTTCTATCTGACTCCAAATCTCTCGGGACTATTTTACAGATAAGGAAATTGTGTGTAACACATCATGATTCAAATCAATTCCCACTGGGAAAGAAAAATGCCATAGAAAATATTTTATTCTATACACAAAAAGGTTTTCTCAGCATGTTTTATCAACATAATCATCGTCACATTATCATCATTAAGACATGAAAGAGGAGTGCACGATTGAGAGGCTCTCCTTGCTTCTCAGTCACTCGGGGAGCAGACGGTAAACGCAATGATAAACTGTGTTTTGCTCAACTTTTAATTGTGTTTCCTTTCTTGAATAATCACAAGATGCTGCAGTGTTAGAAGGAACATTCCAGAAGATCTAACTCAGCCCACTGAGTCTTCACACCCAGAAGTGTGAGGGGACTTCTCGGTCATAGAGCCCTCAGTTGACTTAGATCCACAGAATAAACTTCCTCCTGCAGTGTTCGTTCCCAGGACCCTTTCCTGAAAGTCTCTGACTTTTTCCATAGTTGAGAATAAATTGCTCACTCTCAACCTCATCATGTCCTATTTTGAAATGTGAGAGTTAAATACATTTTCATATAAGTTATTTAAACTACCACTCCCACAATCTGTTGCCCAGGGTTTGATTTTGGAGCACTGAACATATGAAATCAAGAAAATGGATTTTAAATGTCACTCCTGCCTCATCAACAGTGGGTTGTGGGCATCACCCATGAGTCAGGGTACCCTGGGATGTCACGCCCTTCTTAGCTTACATTTCCCTGTTACTCTTTGCCCACGTGACATCCTGGAGGGTTACATAATAGTCTGAAGCCATTTACAACATAAATAGTTGTAGTTTCAGAGTGTCCTTAGCCTTCCTTAGAATAGAAAGTGATGATGAGGATGAGGGCAGTGACAATAATGAAGACAATAGGGAGCATTTTACATTTGGCAAAGCCCTTTGCAATGACTTTGCTCATGAAATCTTCAGACTCTTCTTGTATTATCTAGCACTATTGCCTCATTATGCCTATGAGAAAATGGAGCTACAGAGGGCTTATGGGAAGTTCCACAAATCATACAATAAATACATGACAGAGCCAGAGAACTGCTTTATTGTTTTCTAAGGAATAGAGGGACATTTCTCTGCCACCGAAAATATCTTTACATCTGTCTCTAGTTCTGAAAACCACAGTAATATGAGAGAAAATCTACAAAAGGAACACCCCAGTGAAAGACTAAAATACTAACTTAGACTCACGTTGAAGTAAAAATAGGAGGTCCACACACTTGCCTGGGAGAGTGCCAGTTTACACCTGTATGACTGTTCATAGTTCCCACCTTATACTCCAAAAGTGTCCCGATTTGGACAATCAATCTTACATCATGTGGACAATAAATCATATATCAATATATCATGCCACCACCCTAGATATAAAGGACTGAGCAGGCTTGGGTGGGGAGGGGGGAGGACAGGAAAGGAGGAGAGATCAGGAGTATCTGAAGGAAAGTGAGAGGAGGGGGGCAGGACCACCCTCTCCTCAGTTTTTCTTCAGGTTGGTTCTGAAGTTGTGTAAAACAAGACATTCCTCACCAGTCACTGAAATCTTGGCGACATCTTTCTTTCTGTTTTAAAAATATTATTATTACATTTTCTCCAGCTTCATTGAGGTGCAATTGACAAGTAGAATTGCAAGATATTTAAAGCCCACATTGTGATGACGTATGTATACATTGTGATGACACATGTATACATTGTGAAAGGATGCCCCCATCTAGTCAGTGAACACACCCATCACCTCACATATTTTTCTTTCTTTTCTTTTCCTTTTGTTTTTCTTTGGTGAGAAACATTTAAGTTCTAGTCCCTTAGCAAATTTCAATTACAGTACAATGTTATTAGCTAGTCACCATGTTCTTTTTTCTTTTTTTAATTGAAGTATATTTGATTTACAAGGTTGTGTTAATTTTTGCTGTACAGCGAAGTGATTCAGTTATACATATACATACATTCTTTTTCATATTCTTTTCTATTTGGTTTATCTCAGGATATTGAATAGACTTCCCTGTGCTATACAGTAGGAACTTGTTGTTTAGTCATTCTGTATATAACAGTTTGCATCTGCTAATCCCAAACTCTTAATCCATCCCTTCCCCCAGGCCCCCTCCTCCTTGGCAACCACAAGTCTGTTCTCTATGTCTGTGAGTCCGTTTTTTCATAGATAGGTTCATTTGTGTCAGAATTTAGATTCCGCATACAAATGATATAATATGGTATTTTTCTTTCTCTTTCTGACTTACTTCACTTAGTATGATAATCTCTAGTTGCATCCATGGTGCTGCAAATGGCATTATTTTATTCTATTTTATGGCTGAGTAGTATTCCATTGTGTATATGTACCACATCTTTATCCATTCATCTGTCGGTGGACATTTAGGTTGCTTCCATGTCCTGGCTATTGTGAATAGTGCTGCTATGAACATAGGGATGCATGTACCTTTTTGAATTATAGTTTTGTCTGGGTATATGCTCAGGAGTGGGGTTGCTAGATCATAGAGTCACCATGTTTTACATAGATCTTCAGAACTTATTCATCTTACAGTTGAAAGTGTGTACACTTTTGCCAACCTCTCCTTAGTTTCCTCACCCTCCAGCCCCTGGCAACCACTTTCTACTCTCTGTTTCTATGAGTTTGACGTTTTTTTAAGATTCCACCTATAAGTGTTACCATATGATACTTGTCTTTCTCTGTCTTATTTCACTGAGCGTAATGCCCCCAAGTTCCTTCCATGTTGCTAAAAACAGCAGAATTTCCTTCTTTTTCATGGGGGAATGTCCCACCGTCTATCCCGACCAGGTGATGTCCTTCTTGATAGGGTTTGAGGTTTACACAGCATCTGTGAGCTTCCCATCTATATTTTCCTGTCACAGCCTCTGTGAGTATCCCACCACCCACCCCAGTTCCACAGTGTCCTGCTAGCCTTTCACATCTCTCTGTCCACCTCCAGCCATGGCTGGATCACTCCGATTTGCTCACAGTGTGTGAAAGACACTTTCTTCCTTTCTGAGCCACGGTCTTTTTTTCTCATTCATAGTCACAACATCTCCCAGATCCTCTAGGCGTCTTCATGCTGCCTCCCTCCTTGACGATCTGCATCAAAGTCAGGGTCCCATGGGGCTACCACCTCTGGCCACCTTAGGCAAGATCAGATTCCTCACCCATGTCTGGGAGGGTCACATGGATCTCATAGACAACTGCAATCCCCCAGCCCCTTCCCTGCCCTCCGGAGACCCACCCTGAGCTCTCCACCCAGCCCTGCACCACATCTTTGCAGATTTAGACATGCAGCCCACGTATGTGTGCACGTGAGTGTGCATAAGGGATGGCCAGAGAAGCGAACCCCAGATGAAGAACACATTCTAAAGCCATCCTCCCACCCTCATGTGTTTCTGTTTTGGGGACAAAAGTGACAGTGTGTTTAATGTTACTTTGTGCCCACATTGCAAGGGAAAGACTCCTGTTGTACATTCCTCTCACCGTCTTCCCAGGAAGCCCATCTGAATGTGTATCTCAAATGTATGGATGTATAGAAAAGATTTCTGTATGTTCCTTGAAGATGTTTATATTCTAACATGGGAAACAGATGTGAATATAAAAGAGAAGGGATGTGTTTCCCCAAAGCTAAAAGTATGTGAGAAATGTTTAAAATGGTCACAGAGCTGCTCTGGTAATCCTTGATGGGGGACTCCAGGCCTGTTCTTCTCCTTGGTGCCCTTTATATTTCACTCCAGAGACTGTATTGATTTGACTTCTCACGTCTTTCTGCCCTGACCAAGGTACTGCCTTCTGAATAAGGGCATCGTTAGGGCTCCTGGATTTACTGAAGCCGGTCTCCCTGGCAGAAGGTTTATGACATTAAGGTATCAGTTTCCACTTAAGTGGAGGATTTAGAAGATGCCAGGCCGAGACATTGTTTTCCAGCATTTTAACAGTATACACAAATAAGATCTGCATTTCTGCTTGGAAACAGGAAAAGGGTCATTTAAACAGTTTAAATATTATTAACTTGCTTAGAAAAAGAAAGAAAGAAAGAAAAAAAAAGAATCCTGAAGCTATAATGGCATCTCCAGCTAACTGGGTAGATTTATTGAAGTTTTTGTTCTATGTTAGAAATATATCTACAGATGCCCCGTGGTAAAATTAGGTAGGCTTATGGCACTTAGAAAACTGAAATCTAGACACACATGGCATGAGTAAGATGATATTTCCAGCAATCAACGCGTTCTATAAAGTGATTGAAGAGAGCTTCCTCTATACAACCATTCTGGACTTCAGCCTCCAGTTCTGTGTTTCTTGCCCTCAATTATGGTAAAGGCCAAATCCCATTATGACAAACTGTAATAGATCATCAAAATTCTTGAGTTAGACCTAGAAATCTGTTATGTTAATATGCCTTGATCTAAATGTGACGAGGACTTGGAAATCTTTTTGTTATACTAAAAATTCTGGCTATAAAGATATTTGGCGGATGTGCTCAGTTCTTCCCATTCCTAGAGCAGGAAAAGTCCTAGAGTCTGAAAAAGTTCAGATTGTTGGGTGAGCCTGCCTAGACCACAGAGTCGGGCTGTGGTCTCATGTCTGTTTATTGCAGATCCAGCAACGGAGCAGAGGTATAAGAAATTGTGGATCCGGTGGGTGGATTTGACCCTGGGGATCCCTTTGTTTCTCACAGGGGCAGGACTCTTAGTGGTGCAGAAAGTAGTTTTGCCACTGAGGCTGGGGGCTGTTGAATCTGCCTCGAGGCTGGTCTGGAGACATTTCAGCACTCCAAGGGACACTTAGTATCCTACAAAATAATTCTTCCTGCATCACCATTTCATACAAACATCAATGGGTCTACCCAAGCTTTTAGTGCAGGATTAGCTAAAAAGGTAACTGGTAAAATAATCTTCTGAAATAAGAGCTTAGGCTGAGACCCGTGTCCGAGATAACCCTTCTCTTCTGGAGGGTAAGGTACTAAAGGTACTTTAAAAAAGGAGGCCAGCATTTTAGAGCCCAATACTTTCTTTCTTTTCAGTGATAGATGACCCACTTCCTTTGGGCAAGCTCAGAAAAAACAAACATGAATCAGGCAATTTCCCCTGGATGGGCAGTTTAGTGTATCCATCCCATATGGAAAAAAAGGTCCATTTAACCTTCATCCACTAGAAGACTAGCAAAAAAAAAAAAAAAAAAAAAAAAAAAAAGCATTCCTGTGGGTGTTTGTACTCCAAGAAATCTTCCCATCTGTGTCAAGAGGGGAAGAAATATCTCTTCATGCATGAGGCACTGAGGAATCTGTCCTTTTAACTTGTGTTGTCTGGGTCCTTCTTGGAACCTCATTCACTGGGCCATTTGCTTCCACACCTTATTCTTACTTTAAAGTATTATGTGAAATTAATAGGGTAGTTCATGTTAAAATAATTCTGTCTGAAAATCTTAAAAAGAGATATCTGAGAGCTTTCTAGTGTGAGAAAAATTATCTGAAATTTGGAAATAAGCAAAAAAGATTGCAAGGTGTTTCCTCAGTGTAGTGCTGGGTTTTCACCTTTGATTGACTTCCTGTTGACTGGGCTATTTTACAAATCTATAGGGGCAGAGGTTAACGTGTAGATTTTTATATGGCAGAGATGTGAATAATTTCTGCCCAATGGGAAAACTTAGCTCCAAAGATTATGGTGTGTGTGACAATATGACATCTATGGTGTGACCTTATAGAATATCAATCAGTTAAGTAGGTAACCTAGCAATCTTTTTCTAACAGTCCTTTAATAATATACATTTATATTTATAAATATTTAGCTCTTCAAATTCTCATTTGAACCAGTATTAATATCTTAGTGGCTTCCTCATTAATTAACGGGCAGAAAAAATTTTGACATGTGTTTATATTTGTAGGAGAGTTGTGTTTTCTTTAACTTTTTGAAAATTAAACTATAGCACTAGGAAATAACATGGTCCAGAGGCCTAGAAATTTCTTAAAGTTTTGCAGGATTCTCTGAATAGCATTCCATTTCTATCCCTATTCTCTACCCATGGAGCTTTTCTGAGAAGGATTCAATAGCTTCCACTCTTCCCAAGAAAATGTTCAACTATATCTGCACATGCCAGGGCCATCTGGATGGAACTCAGACTTTAAAGAAAGAAAGATGAAGCAAAAAGGATGTCTGGTGGCTATTCCCTCATGTAGAAACTCTGACAGCAGGATATAGAAGCCCTGATCAGAATCAGGTGCTGCTTATGACCTTGACAAGCTGTCACTCAGAAGTCTTCCACCGACCCTGTGGTCCTCCAGTGCCCTCTGTTAGATTAGCCACCTGCTTAGAATGACTTCAGTTTGCCACATTCACCTAACACAACTTTTACCTGCATGGACCATTTGAACAGCTTTCCCCCTGGAAGGTGTGGCCTTGATGCCCAGGGACCATCTTTGTGTCTGCCCTCTGTCTGTTCCTGTTCAGATTCTGCTTTCTCTCAGAATTGCACAGGGCTATAGGCACAATACTTCTGATGGTTGTTCATGACAATTTGCTGATCTAACCATTATCTACAAAATGTATTCCATGACTCATTACATGTCCCCTGTTTCCACTTCTCTTTTTCTTTCTGGGACATCTTACCCTCTTAGGATGCTCAAGCATACTCTAAATCCTTTTATTTTGTAATGTTGAGTAATTCACCTTTTCTTTTCCAGACCAAGTCTTAGAGGTTTCAACTTCCAATTCAAAAGAGGCCAGTTAAGGAATTTTGCTAAGTAAAAGGATGATGGACTCCAAGGAAGAAAATCGGTCCCTACTCTAGGAGTCAGAAATGGCCGCGATCAGTGATTCCATCAGTCTGAATAGCAACATTTTTAACCTTCACTGTACACTAGCGTAGGTGATTGGGTAGGAAGTGATACCAGCAATGGAGGAAGAATCCTCGAGAAGGACCAGATTTGGAGGGAAGGTGGGAAGTCCAGCATTGGAACAGTTCCAGGTGAGGTCCCTATGGGACATCACAGTGTCATGGGATGGTTTTCAAGACTTGGAGACACTTGCCTCAATGTTGGCACTTTCTGCCAACATTTTTTTCAGTGATGGGGAAAAACTTGCCTCTCATTTTGGCTTCAAGCCATTGGAAACCATTTGCTT
Organism: Hyperoodon ampullatus; assembly: GCF_949752795.1. Lineage (NCBI taxonomy): Eukaryota > Metazoa > Chordata > Mammalia > Artiodactyla > Ziphiidae > Hyperoodon > Hyperoodon ampullatus. The sequence continues at coordinate 83,394,651 of NC_136928.1, forward strand.
CTTTCTTCTTAATCCCCTCCCATTTGGCTCTGAATTACTAAGAGGGGTCTCTTTTCCAGGTGCAATGCCTTGTAAAATTAAAGGAGTTATGGATTCCTGAGCATCCTCTCTTAGCAGACCCCCGGCCTGTGCCCACGGCAGGCTGTCCCACATTTTGCAGGCACGCCTGCTCCATTGTGTGGTCTTGGCTGCAGTGGCCAAACATAAAGCTTCAACTGCTGTTTCACAGCTTGGATTTTAAAGAGCCCAGAAGGAGAGACTGAAACCTGAATGACTAATGTGGCCTTCGGATGCACGAGCTATCACCCAAACAGTCTGCGTGGAGTGCACGTTGCTAGAAATCTCTCCCAAACATGCTTTTTATATCTCACCCTCAACCAGAATGAACACTTAACTGTACTCATCAACCAATGAAAGTGCAAAGATTTATCCTGTTGGACCAGAGCAAATCAAAATCATTGAAGTCCTAAACCTGCATTATGGGCAGCGAAATTTCCTTAAGCTAGTGTGTCCAGTCTTGTAAAAATGATTGCCTGGAGGACTTGGGATATTTCCTGGGAAATAGTTAATTATGTATTTTAGATTCTGATAGTTAGATGTCATTATTATGGACCAGACTTAGTTGACATCATTTTCACCCGCCACTGGCCAACCTGCATAGAAATCTATATTGTGCCAAGAATCTTTCAGAGGTAATTCAGAGAGTAAACAAAACAAACAAACAAACAAAAAACCCCAACTAATTAGTAGGAAGATAACTGAAAAGAGAAATGGAGATTTTAGTACTAGTTTGAGCTTGATTCCCACCCAGCTGTGTGCCCTGGGTAAGACTCTTAGCCTTTCAAGATCCCAGTATAATATACAAGATGAGTCAGTTAAACTAAACACTTTCCTGCGCTCCTCTCCATCCTACACTTAATTCCATGTGTGTTTCTATCTACAGCCCTTTAGGAGAAGGAGGAAGATAAGCCCTCACACTTCTCCCTGCTCACCTCCTCCACCCCATCTAAGGGATCGCTCTTCGCTGGACATTGGCCTATGCCATTGCTCTTCAGTGGACATTGGCTTATGCCATTGTTATGAGCTTCCCCCAACAGTCCTGCTTCTTTAACAAGGTGTTTATCGTAATGGACACCACTTGTTTTTTTGACTGCCCAGCATCTGAGCATCTCTCCTGTCTTTGGAGATCTTTGTTATTTTCACAGGGCCCTGTGAGCCTTGATGTGTCATAGAACCTACCTCCCAGGGCAGAAGCTTCCCACATCAGGTTCTTGCTCTGCTGGCCTCCCTTGCAGCTTGGGTGCAGACATGGGACCTGCCATCAGACAAACCTGCCACGGTGTAAGCACTCAGTGAGGCAGCGATGGCATAGAATCCACAGTGTGGCATCCTCGTTGCATACTGGAAGTGGTGCTAACAGCAGTACCCAGGGCCCAGTTGGGTGGCATTGAGAGTGCAAGATGCAGAGCCTACTGCTGGGCAGCAGCATCAGGGCTGTTCCCAGCAGACTGAAACCTGTGGGAAGGGGGGCGGGCACAACCTTTAAAAGAATGACATAGCCATAGTACATAACAAAGACTGGCTGGAACCAACTGAGTCCAGGACGAGGGAAGATTTGACTTCTAGTAGAACTTGAACCTCATTATACTCTCACTGTAATATATTAGTATGCTAAATGACACACCCACCAGCACCACAACTGTTCTGAGGCCAACCATAAAAGGTCAAAAAGTGGGCGGTGGCCCAAATCTTGGAAATCCCTTCCCCTTCCCTGAAATAATTGGAATAATCCTCCCACTCATTAGCCTATGAAATTACCCAGCCCATAAAAACGAACCACGCCATATTTCAAGGCTCTCTTACCTTCTGAGATGGCCCACACTCTGTCTGTGGAGTGTGTTTTTCTCTAAATAAATCCACTTCTTACCTATCACTTTGTCTCTCACAGAATTCTTTCTGCAAAGAGACATCAGGAACCTCAAATTCACCGGGAACAAGACCAGCTCACACTGTGATTTGGGAGCATTACTCCTGGTGATCTGCCCATAAGTCTAGTGTTCAAGTCCTCCCTGTGCTGCTTGCAAGTCCGTCTACAAAATTTTAACACAATTCCTTTATGCTTAACTCAACCAGACTCAGTTTCTTTGGCTCACAACTAAGTACTCTGACTTACATAATTATAATGACCAAAAATGGGCTTTCCTTATTACAACCCTTTCCAGAGACCAAAACTGGATTAAATCATGAAATCATTCTGTTTAAATTCCTGCCTCTTCCACTAATATTTCGTTCTTCAAGAGCAGAGTTGATGCTGTGTCTGTCTCTATAGCCCTAGAACTTAACGCTCTATGTTACCTTGCACAGAATGAGTTCTTTCATAGGAATATGAGCAACGTGTAAAGGGCGTTCAAAAGATCTGCCTATGGGATTCAAGAAAACCTTATGACAAGAGTATCATTTGGGTTGGGTCCTAAAACAAGAGTAAATATATGTCAAGTAGGTGAGTCTGGAAAAAGGATTCCAGTAGAGAAACAATGAGTGTAAAGGCCAGAAAGGGACATACAGCGTAGAGCAATTTATTTGGTGCTTGAGAGCTACATCAGGGTGTTTCTTTCCCCACAGACCTGGCAGTGGAATTTAGCTCTCCCAGTGAAATGAGCAAGGTCAGGAGAGACCCAGAGGAAAGAGTACTTTACTCATCATAATAGCTCTTAATTTTGCAAATCTTAGTCTTAACGAAGAGAACGCTTTAATTGTCTACATTAACGTACCTAAAGGCAGAATTGGCACATAAAACGTGGGTGGATTTACCACAAATTGGCATCTGGTTTATAAATCAGTCTTGCTAGCTGGTTAATGGGAGACTGTCACAATAAATGAATCTCTATTTAGATGATGATAAATTAAGATTCCTAAAGAAGTAAGACTCAGGCGCAGACTAAGGACAGAGAATAACTCACTGAGGAAATGCTATGTAGCATTTCTAGCTGAGAGATGACCAGCCAGGTATTCCATTATGCAACTTTTGGCCCTTTGTAAAATATGCCTTTATCTTGAGCTTTTATATTTGGCATAACTATAAAGTAGGGTTTCTGGAAGGTGGTGACAGATGTGGGTAGAGGGGTCAACAATAGAACATGGGGGCTAGATATATTGAGGAAAAGCAGCCCCAAGTATGTTTGTTATCATATGCTGGGCAAGAGAGAAGCTTCCAGCCTATGGACTGTAATGAAAGCCAATTAGAAAAATCACTTTTCTTCCACAAATCAGATTATGGGTTTAGCAAGATGACAAAGACCTTGCGCTTGCACTCCAGGGGTTCTTGGTCTAGAGACAGATAAATATCCCAGAATTGCATGACAAGTTCAACAATAGATGCATGCACGGGATGAGGAAACCAGACTGATGGATCATCCATGGGGAATGGGAGGACACGGAGAGCCAGTTGGCAGCCTCTCCTTGGACAGGCTTGGGTCAGGGGGAGGGGGCACTGGTTCTGAGTAGGACAGTGGCTGATGGCTCATGCCAGCAGTTCCGGCTCCACCTTGACCCCCACCTCCTTGTTCTGTGTGTTCCCAGCACAGAACCTTCTGGGGGTGATCTTGGGAAGACAGGGTCATGCCCCGCTCCCTGTCTTTGGACCTAGCTTCCCCTGATGGTTCAGTTGCCAACAAACTTCCACCAGCCATTTTCCATCTTTCAGAAGTTGGTTGACATTCTGTACTGGCTGACAGCCAACTCCTGCCACTTCTTCATTTGGGAGACAATTTTGGTTCCATGGAAATTTCTTTAGTGTTAATTCAATGGTTCTTTAGAGAGGAATGAAAGGGCTTGTTCAGCTCACCATCTCAGCATCTCTTATGAAGAGGCAGGTGCCTTATTAACCTCATCTTAAAGATAAGCTGAGCCTTAAGGCACAGAGCTATAGAGGCAGAGCTGGAGTAGAGCCTGAGGTCTTCCCCACTGTGCTTTGTTGTACAACGTGGGCAAAGCTGGGGGCTGCAGGCGATGCACACCCAGGGGTAACTCAGTAGCAGAGCCAGTATGAGCTGCAAGGAGGTGGTGAGGGTAATGTGGTGAGGGTAATGTCGTGAGTGTGACAGGGTTCCAGGAGACCCCAAGGCTGACAGTGTGCCTTAGAGCATCAGTTCTCATACCTTGCTGAACATTAGAGATCTGAAAAATCCACATGCATGGCCACATCCCAGACCAAACAAATGAGAACTTCTGGAGGCCTTATCCAGGCATCCAAATTTTTTTCAAGCTCCACAAGTGATTCCCCTGAATCCGTTTTGAGAACCAGGGTTTGATGCACTTCTCCAATGCTGACATGCCCAGGAAAGACCTGGAGACCTTGTAAAAATGAAGGTCCAATGGGACCTGCAAGTCTGAATTTCTCTCAGGCTCCCTGGCAATGCCCCTCTATCTGGTCCCAGATCACACATTGGGTAGCAATATCTCAGAGTGGTGCCAGACCCTTTGTTCCAGCACTAACTTTTGGGGAAATTGACCTGGTTTCCCTGAAGGGTCCTGTGCTAGCCTGATTCCACCCTCAGCCTCTGTTGCATCCCCAGCCCAGATCCTGGGTCCTGAGCATCAGAGCACCTCGCAGAGCTGAAGGCAGTTGTGAGTACTTTCTTCCCCAGGTCCCACCTGGTCCAGCTCTAAGCTCAGCCCTGCAGCTGGGGAGGGTGTCACACACATGCACAGTGAGGAAAAGCTATTTTTATGGAGAAGTCCCTTCAACTGAGAGTGTTTTTACTGGTGGCATTTTATTAACCATGGAATGGTTTCCCTGGGCAGTAGTGGCTGGCCACTTGTTTCATTTAAAAAGTCTCTTAGATGATATACAGGAGGTGCTGGCAGAGGGATAGAGGAGGTGACCTAAGAGGTTTCTTATTGCTCCAACTTCTGTCACCAAATGAAACTTGAACAGCTTTTTCTTAAACAGACCAAGTTAGACCAGTTAGGAAGGTTCCATCCATTATAAAATATCTCTGTTAACAGCACACTAGAAATATGCCACTTGAGTTCCACTAAAACCCCAATGAATGGGATGTGGACAATCGAGTGGGAAAGAACTTGAAACACAGGGACAGGTGACATAGGAGAAGGAAGGGGGGTGTAGGGTGATCCTCACCCAGGTCCCTGTCCTCTAGATCCTCAACAAGGCAGTGGGGAGGGCTGGGGTGGGGAACAGGGAGGGTAATGGTTTCTTCATCTTCTCCTTTGTTACTTTGCAGAATGATGCTACCATATGTGCTGTTATATTTAAATAGCAGATGCGGAAAACTCACAAAATGGGAAAGTGCAGAAACATGGTACCATTTGCAAACAGGTTTTCCAGGGAAAGCTGACTTCCTCACAAGATTTGGAATTAATGGCATCATCCTTTTTGTTTCTAATTACAATGGTCTGTACAGCAGGGGGTGTTTGTAGTTCTCTCCCTTTCTCTCTCTCTGGCTGGCTAATGGATGGAGCATGCAGCTCTGAAGTAGGCTTATGTGAAATTGCTTTTCACACTGTTAGGAAGCTGAGATGATCTCTTTCAGTGTAATCATATACAAGCACTGGCTAGAATGTTGTCATTTTAGAAAAGATGAAGGAAAAGCTCTCACTTTACATCAGAGAGATACAGGAGTCTGAAGCTTTCATATTCTCCTTAACAAGGTGAGGGAAGAACTTAGGAAAAATGCAAGAAACAGATTAGACTTCACAGTAAGAAAAACAACTCTCCTGTCCAACTCAGATGTATGGATTTAATTAGGGAGACCAGTGAGTTGTAGAAAAAGCAGAAAAATAACAGATATGGGTTCAAATCTTGTTTCCACAATGCATGGCCTGTGGGATTTGGGGTAAGTACCTTAAATTGACTGAGTTTTCAATTTTTGTTAAGTACAGCAGGAATAATCATATTGGTCCTTCAAGGCTGTGGTCAGAGTTCAGTGCAATTATAGATGGTATCTGTAATGAATCCGGTTAACCCGATGCAAGCTAGTAGTTATTATTGTTAATTAAACATGCTTCATTAGCTCAATTCCTAGAGGAAGAACAGCACCAATTAATTATAAAGTTCATCACTAGTTTAAATCCACGTTATAATATGCTCATTCTGTAGTATTAATATTAATGCTCATTCTATAGTTATTAGAAAAACAATTTAAGATACTAATGTTACATAAAATATCATAAAATTAAACATCAGTAAACAAAAGTTTAGATAGAGAATGAAAACAATTAGTCACTATTATTTGATCATTTATCTGTAATGTAAGTAAAAGCAATCATAGTGGATGTGTTTGTGAAGATAAGGCTGCTTTGACTCTAATGGGCATTTTAATATGTACATGTATTTCATTATTTATGGTAAAATCACTTTAAATTATTATTAATAAAACGGTATTATGAAGTAATGTATGTAACAGAAATCCTCACCTCTTCCTTGACCTTCAGCCCTTGTTAATACTGGGGTGATGGTTAAACTTCAGGAAGGGCCAAGAATTACATGGTGTTTAGGGATTCGGTAGCATGAAACTTAAAAAAATACAATCAAATTTACATAGAGTTAATGAGTATACATTTTACCATATTCATAGGACACCTGTTACTATACTTATGGTACATATTACTGAGAAATTACTTTAAAAAGAAAAGCTGAATGGCTTGTTTTTAGATTTAAAATAGGTATCCTTGTCCCGATGCCCACAGTGACAGACTCACAAATGTTGAGATTGAACTGAAGCTTGTGCTTTGGTTGGACTCACCCCCAAGGTCTTTCCATCAGAATTCACTGTTTCAAGGGGAGTAGGATGGTCCCTAACTCCTCTTCCGGGAGACCATTGTACCACATACAAAAAAAATGACAGTATAGTATATGCAAAAGCATTGGGAAGTAGTATCTGAAATTAAATTATATGCTTTAAAATTGCTTCTTCCCATAAATCTATAGAGATAGAATGCAGATTAGTGGTTGCTGGGCTGGGGATGGGGATGGGGAGTGACTACAGTGGCAATGAGAGAGATTCTTGGGATATCGGGAATATTCTAAAATTGTATCGTGGGATGATTGCACGACTTTATAAATTTACTACAAATCATTGATTGTTTCATACTTGAAATTAATGAATCTTATGGCATGTAAATGAAACCTCAATAAAGCTTTTAAACATTTAAAAATAAAGAAGTAAAATAAAATTGCTTCTTCCCATATTTTGCCCTGCCCCTACCAGCAGGAGCTTTATTAGAGAAAGAGGAAAGACATTAGTCATATCTTAGTTTTGAGCTTCAAAATTTAGTTTTGATTACCAGGAGCCAAAATCTGAAGGAATTAGCATCCAATTTACCTGCAAATGATAGGATTTCATAGAATGTGTACTTAATGGGTCCTTTTTCTCTTCCATATCCCACCTCTATCCCAGGGAAGGGGGGCTAGATTCTTCATGGACTTGTCCTAGTCGTATTTCCTCCAAAGAGTTGGATACAGGCAAGAATTAGACTGAGTGTGGTTTCCTGTTCCCTCTGCTCACTCCAGATTCCATCCTAGAAAGGGGATAGTTGGGGGTTAGCCATAGAACCTCCCTCAGCGTGCGGGACCTGAAAGCAGAGGAAGCTATGTCTTGCTTTTACAGAACTTAGCCTAGGCACTCAATAGAGTTCCCCATCCAGCCTGGAGCTGAGCAGGAAAACCTCACAGACACACTCAGCATGGCATGCGGGAGAGCATCACAGATTTTCCAACATGTCCTAAGCCTTTATTCTTTGCCAGTGGAGATGAGAGCCAATGGAAAGGCATTTCTTGTTTTGACATGGACTACACGTGTCCCAAAGCAGAGATCATGATTGCTCAGTGGACATAGAAAAAGATGCAGGAGGTCTAAAGGCCAATGAGTGAAGACCAGCAGGGACCTGTCTCCACTAGGAGAGCACCAGAAGAGGGCACAGTCTGACCTGAACAGGACAGGCTTCCTCCTGATGTCATGTAAAACATGAGCCTACCAGGAATGCTACCAGCCCAGGTTGAAGGTGAGAAGAAAGAAAAGGAAAAAAAAGTCTGAATTTTCCGACAGACTGAGATGAGAAATTGGAAGTGACCGAATTTTCCTTGAATTGGTAAGGTTTACTTTTCTGTGATAGGTTGAAATGTGAGCCCAAAATGGATATTAAGATAAATTATAGAAAAAAATAAAGTCATATTTCTGTCTACCTGAATCTGTGATTTAAAAATATCCACATCTCCTGTAGAGAAAAGGGAACCCACCTACGCTGTTTGTGGGAATGTAAGTTGGTACAGCTACTACAGAAGACAGTATGGAGGTTCCTCAGAAAACTAAAAATAGAGTTACCATATGATCCCGCAATTCCACTCCTGAGAATATATCCAGACAAATCTATAATTCAAAAAGATACATGCACCCCTATGTTCATAGCAGCACTCTTCACAATAGCCAAAACATGGAAGAAACCTAGATGTCCATCAACAGATGAATGGATAAAGAAGATGTGGTACATATATGCAATGGAATATTACTCAGCCATAAAAAAGAATGAAATAATGCCATTTGCAGCAACATGGACACAACTAGAGACTATAATATTAAGTGAAGTAAGTCATAAAGAGAAAGACAAATATCATATGATATCACTTATATGTGGAATCTAAAATATGGCACAAATGAACCTATCTACAAAACAGAAACAGACTCATAAACATAGAGAACAGACTTGTGGTTGCCAAAGGGGTGGGGAGCTACAGGGATGGTCTTGGAGTTTGGTGTTGGTGGAAGCAAACTATTACATTTAGAATGGATAAATAACAAGGTCCTACCATATAGCACAGGGAACTATATTGAATATCCTGAGATAAACTATAATGGAAAAAATATAAAAAAAATGTCTCTATGTATATAACTGAGTCACTTTGCTCTACAGCAGAGATGGGCACAACGTTGTAAATCAACTACACTTCAATTTAAAAAAAATGTTTGCATCCACAAAAAATGATAGAAGAATTGTTGGAGATAATTTGTGCTGGAGGGATTATGGGAAAGAAAGAACTCAGCTTATTCCACATTAGAAATGCTTTTTGGAGGAGGAAAGATTTGAGCTGGATCTGGGACCATGAGTAAGGGAAGGAATGGATAAGACATCCCTGGAGGTGAGTGCAAAGGTCGTCAGCTTGGAAGAGAACAGTCACGGAGAAGTGTGCCAGGGTGGGGGGGTGGGAGTTGGGAACGCAAGAGGAGCAAGGTGACTACAGGTTGAGGAATTGACTTAGTGCAGCTCTTGGGACAACTTAGGCAGCCCAGGGAGGCTCTGACCAAGCGAAGGTTGGAAGAGAAGGTTGATGAGATTTCTGAGTAGAAACAACATAGGATATCAAGAGAGACAGCAGTGGCCCACTCCCTGGTTAGCAAGAGACAGCAGTGGCCCACTCCCTGTAGAGAGTCTGCCATTCAAAGGAAAATGTGGGTCATTGTCTACAAAGAGGTAAATACCCAAACCTGCCCAGACACAGCTCTCCTAGGAGCAAAGCTGATGTGGGTGCAGGGGTCTCATGCAGAGGCAGCTCCCATGGGAAAGACTTGTTCTATTTCTTAGCTTGAAGAACCAGGTTGCCTGGTCCAATGGGCCACCCTGATGGCTCAGGTGTGGCTGAAAGTAAGAGGCTGTGTCCAGATGCTTCGACTTGGGGCTCTGGAAGAGCTAGCTTGGGAGGTGGTGGAGATGCCTCCAGCCTCAAGGGGCACTTCTGATAGCCAAGCCCAACAATGAGAAAAAAAAGCCTCCAGAAGGACCTTCCAGCATGAAAGACACCCAGAAGATTCTGGAGATGTTCCTAAGAAAGGAGTGCCTGGTGACCTCGAGTCTCACGACATGCAATAGGATCATTTAAATGGCTGTGACCTATTTTACACCCTGGTTTCCAGCATGTAGGACATGTAGTTTATATTCACATTGTCATTGAGCTTGAAAAGTATGTGTGGGCACAGCCTAATTGCCCACCCATGGAAGGGAGGAGCTATATTTTCTGCTGGGAGGCCAGAAAACACAGGAATCAAGCCATTATTATTTTCCTATCTCTATATTCGTGACTTCATGTGATTATCACAAATTCAAATTTTATTTTGATTTCTCCATAACATTTTGCCTGTTGTATTTCTCTTTTTGGCATTTGAAAAAAGCCCACCTTGTGTGGTCCACACCTCCCCACTCCTTGGCCCAGGCTTTCAGAAGCCATCCAGATTTCAAGTATGTCATATAGCTGCTTATTCAGTTATCTGTGTACATCTCAATAAAACCTGCCCTAATTTTAATTAAAAAATTTTTTTTCTATACATAACATGTAATCAGCACAGCATCTCCACAAGACCTTTGTGCTAAAACATTTTTAGATTTATTACTTGATCAAGAGGTTTTGTACATTTACATAACATTTTATTATATATATTCATACATCTATGATATATTGTTTATTTTTTATTCTGATGATTCTCAACATGCATGTTAATCATAGCCATCATGGATCCTCATTTCAGAAATAGCATCTCTGTCCTAAAAGTAAAAATTTAAGGCATATTTTTAAAGTAAATTGATTCTTTGTATATACTGTACCTTTGAACTTACAACATTCAGTAAGACGGTGATGACAGTCTTTAAATAAGTAAACTGAAACCTACAGTAGCTAAGTGACTTGGCCAAGGTCCTAGTACTGACAAAGCTAGAGCTAGAATTTGAACCCAGGCCTCATTCTGTAAACTCGGGGTTTTTTTCATTGGACCATTTTCAAGAAACGGCTCTTCTGCCCTAATAATTGCATATTTAACTGGTGTGCAGCCCTTCCAGTCATCTTGGTGTTTCTCAAATCCTCATTCTAATTTAACCATAAAGTGAAGAAATGCCGTTCTTCATTTTGATGTGGAGGAATCATTTGCTGAAGACCACACAGCAGCAATACTTGGGGCAACCAGGACCAGGATCCATTACTCTGATTCTAAGCACTTTGTTTTTATTTCTTGTTTCTTCATTTTTTCACCACTTTGTCTCTTTCCTCCTCACCTCCTTACTTTCTTGGAAATGACTTGGTTACCTTATCCCAAACTCCTCCAAAAAGAGGGGAAGAGACTTATATTCTATAATTTCATGTTGATGTGTGGCTATTTTGGAATAATATAATTGTAATGCCTTAACATTTTTTCTGATTATAAAAGTAATGTGTGTTCATTTTATGGAAAATTTGAAAAATACCAAAATGCTAAAGGATAAAACACATATCCCATTATCCCATCACTCAAAAAATATCTACTGGTATATCTAGCTGCCCACTTCTTTATGTCTATTTATCTTTCTTTCATCATTTTTTTATTCTTTCAGCTATCCTATTATCTATTTATATCTTTTATTTATGTTTCTAGATCTCTATAAGCATAATCTTTAAAAAATTCAGATCATAATTAACATATATTTTTATTCATAAATATATAATGAATAGTGGCCTATGTAATAAAAAATTTCAAAAATGTGATTTTAATTGCTACCCCCCAATATGATTTATTTAACCAGTCCCCTACTGTTTGGTAATTTCTGATGTTTCCAATTTTTTCCTCTGTAATAAATAACATTGCAGTGAACAACCTTCCCAGATATGCTTCAGCTTCCTCAAAGAATCAGACATCTTCACAGGTTTCTTGTAAGTTAACTTTTCTTTCTAATATAAAAGATGTGTAGACACAGCAGGACCCCAGATCAAACAATTAGGGGCTTGAATTCTTCAAGTACGGAGTTGGACCATTGGATGAGCTTCAGCCCACATGTCTGATAGTTTTGGTGAGCACTTGGCCCCATAACTTCATAAAAGCAGCCACCAGAGTCTGTTAGAATATCAAATGGATAAAGATTACTTTTAGAAAATGAGTTCCTCTGGCCATAGATTCCAGTTAGATAAAGGGGTGATTTCTAATGCTCCTGGGGGATAACATTACCTGAAAGCTTTTGTCCCTAATTCAGAGCCTTTTGATACTTCAAGTTTCTTTGTTATGTGCTGGAATTACAGGAGTTTAGTGAGAGAAGTTCCATGATCTCATTTAACAAATATTCTTAAAGTACCTCCCATGTGCAGGGCATTTATAGGAGTGCCCTAAGCCCTTGACTTTCATTATCTCCTCTATCCCTTACAATGCTTCTAATGTGGGAAATTCACTAACACTCCTCAATTTGGGGGTAAGAAAACTGAGGCTTAGCAAGGTTAAAGACTGTGACCTCAAAGCAGATAGCTCATAAGTGGTGAAGCTGGTGAATGATCTAGGCTTGTCTAATTCAAGTTTTCTCTAGTTCACACTGTGGATATTTTGGACGTGATCCTTCTTTGTTGAGAGCAGGGAGGGGAAAGTGTGTGATGGGGCTGTCCATGCACTTGGGACGATAACAGCATCCTCAGTCTCTACTCACTAGATGTCAGTGGCATCTCACCACCCTCCCCAGTGTGACAAGCAAAAATATCTCCAGACATCGCCAAATGTCCTGTGAGGGAAAAAATTGCCCAAGTTGGGAAACACTGGCTCAATTCCTTCACCTGGTTTTGACCACTGTGTAGTATTTCATCTCATGAGAAAACAAATGTTACCTAATAAGTTCAGTTTGGTAGAAAACTCATTTCTCCCAACATGGGTCTCAAATTGATTAGCAACCTCTCGAGTGATATGTCTGGGGAGAGGAGAGAACGGCAGGAAGTGTGGTCATGTTTACTGGCCTCCTTGTTCTCTACCTATAAAGCAGGTTTTCCTTCTCAGTGTGGATAATTTCATTCCATTCTTCAGAGAAAGCACTTTTTTTTCTCCCTTCGAGTAACATACGGGTCAAAATTGGAACCTTTTTATTAACATTCTGAATATCTGTACTTTTATCCATTTCTGTCTTCATTTTCCAGATTGCTACCTTTTCCCTTCTACAAGCTGTCTTGATGTTTCCCAATCATTGCATACCTGGCCCTAAGGGGAAAAAAGGCAGCTTGTGAAATCCCTACTCTTGCTTCCAAGTTAGCGTGGAGAAGGATAGAAGTTTACATGAGTTGAAGAAGTCATTCCCTGAAATTATATGGCCATTGCTTCTCCTTAGTTGTCCAGGGAGGAACCAGAAGTTGCCAGTGATCTCTGTCCTAATTGGTCATTAAGGGGGTCTGGTGGCAAAGTGAATTAATAAAATTAACTGCAAATTTTATTCCTAGTGGGCCTGAAAACCCGTGTTCTGCCTTCACATGTAGCTGCAAAACAGCTGTGATAGAAAATTGGTCATTTACCAGTGCTTAATGACTAATGCCCTACCCAGCCTGAATTAGCAAGATTTATGACAGATTTGCTTTGTTCAGCTGAACTCTCTGCTGTTCTCCAAGAAATCACATGGCCCTACGTGAGTGAGAGAGTATTGTCCATGCCTGTTGGTCAGGGACAGCATTTGCCCCACACTCAGAAGGAAGGGTACTGGATAGCCCAGCAGCTCTGGGCCTGGGTTAAACCTGAGCCACACACCTCAAGCACTGACTCGGTCAAGGAATCTTGAGGGTCACCTTAGTCCTGCTCAACTACAACTTCGGAACTGTTGTCAAGGCAGAGACGTTGGCTCATCTACTCAGGCCAGATTCCAGCTCATCCATTCTTACCCGGAGGGATGACACTGAGAAGCATAGCGTGAATTGAGAGGCACCATGACGTAGTGGTGACAACTTCCATATTGAAGCCAGGCTGCCTGGCTCTGCCACTTGAGAAACCTTGAACAATGTACTTAACCTCTCTGTGTCTCGGTTCCCTCATCTATAAATTATCACTTTCTTCATGGAAAGGTGGGCAGGATTGAATGATCTGAGCCATGTACAGCTTTTAGAATATTTCTGGGCTCACAGTATGTGTTCAGTGAATGTTAATAGTTATCATCATCATTATCAGCATCATGATCATCAATTTGTTTTTTATTTTTAAAACTAGTGATTTCCAATAATGTGTAGTAATCTTTTAAGCATATAGACCTCAGTGTTTTATTGATTCACTTGTTGATTTAGTTGCTCACTCGTGTAATCATCCATTGATGTATTCACTTGGTCTTCTTTCCTTATTTCTCAGTAAATATGTGTCCTCACTGAGTTAGGCTCTGCGGATACAGAGGTAAGAAAGAGCCCCTACCTTCCTGCCTTTGTAGAGTTCAGAGATTAGTGGAAAAACCCTGCATGGACAAGATCAGATGCAATGAGCTGTGTCAGGAACTGAGATTAGGCGTGCGTGCCACCACGGTGACACATAGGGGGGCCATAGTGCCTCGTGGAAACATCGACCAGACTCTCTGGCACCAGAGGCTGGAGTTATATTATTCCATTCATTATAACAAATCCATGATGGGAGAGGAGGCTGTACATCTACACACCACCTACTAATGGTGGACCTGTAGTCACACCCAGACCTGGGCTCCATCTTTCTCATGATGCCTCCAGATTGATGAGGAGAGGTAGAAATTTATCACAAACTTGCTCCAAATGAGAGACTCATGTTCTTTTTTTCCCATAATCTCATTCCTAATGAGCCAAGAATTCATGAAATCATTTCTTCAATAATTTTTCAATACACAGTGTTGGATAGTGAATGTGGAGAACCATCACCTCCAACCGTCTTTCTCCTTGTCTTCCTAAAGATGACCACTGCTAACAGTACACAATACGTTCTTCTGGGTCTTTTTAAGGCATCTGCAAAACGTGCATGGACATGCCTGTATATACACATATCCCCTATGTCAGTGTAAATCACACAACAGACTTTGAGGGCATGTGAGTTGATGGACAAGGCTCTGTCTCTCCCCATTTCTCTTACCAACGTAATTTTTCCACAGGACCAAAATTTATTTCTATATTTTATCTGCTTTGGCAGAGGTATCCTCAAGCAAAAAAACAGGAGACCATCACAACCTAAGAGCTTGGCCACGTTTAGCTGTTTGTGAGGGTAAAACAACATGCCCCATGCTGCATGTTCAATAATCGTGAGCATACATCTCCTGGGAACAAAGGACACCCACTGTGCAAAAGTCTGCTCTAGTGAAATTAATAAATAACACAACTGCTTCCTTTTGATGCCACACATCCTCCAAGCCAGGTGGCAAGCTCAGGACAGGCAGCTTTTTCTCTTGGAATGCTTTGGTCTCCAGCCATGGGAGGTGATCCATTGGGGGATCCACACCTGTCAGACTGGAGTGGTTGTCATTGATTAGACCGTCCCTCCAGGCTGGCTGGAGCCATAAGTGCATCTCATAGAGGAAGGGACAAAGGCTTCCCAGAACAGATGTTGCTGCTGGAAGAGAGTGAAACTTCACCCTCTGCCTAGTGCTTTTGGAGCCCAGCTGGGCACACGAACCAGGCTCCAGCCACACACATGCCCTGGGCTCCAGCCTCTTGCAGGTAGCCAGGCATGCAGAAGCCAGCAGATGAAAGGCTGTGCTCCAGATGTCCCCTGCTGAGGGTGAGACAGCCTGTCCAGATATGGCATGTTTGGCAGCTGCTGAAAACCTCCTCCTACTGCTACTGGTTCACGGCTCCTACAGGGCAGGAAAGATGCTTGCAATAAAGTCTCTTAAATAGACAACATTCAAGGGAAAGTTTGACTTCACTCATACTGATCCTAAGCTGATGATGTGATGTGCTTTCTTGGTATCTCGTTAATGGCATTTTATGATGTCATGTGAGCCATAGTAACTTTGCTCAAAGGTCTATCTGGGGCTTCCGTGGTGGCACAGTGGTTGAGAGTCCGCCTGCCGATGCAGGGGACACAGGTTTGTGACCCGGTCCGGGAAGATCCCACATGCCGTGGAGTGGCTGGGCCCATGAGCCATGGCCACTGAGCCTGCACGTCCGGAGCCTGTGCTCCGCAATGGGAGAGGCCACAACAGCGAGAGGCCTGTGTACCACACACACACACACAAAAGTCTATCTGATCATGTTATCCATCCATGGCTTCCCAGGTGGTGGGTGCCAGGAGAGAATTCAACTAGCTTTCAGGGCTGTAGTCACAGGATCGTACATCTCACCCACTCTAGAGTCACATTTGTACATCAAGTGTGGCCTTTTGATTTTCTTCCTTATGAGCCCTCACCTTGCTGGGCAGCAGAAGAACTTAAGGATTTGCCAGTTCATGAGTTTGCAGTCTCTCTTCTAGTCTGAACACATACTTTTCATTGACATATTGGCTTTTATCAAAAATTCAACTCGTTGCATCTTTCAGTGGCTGCTTTCAGATATTGTGGTGTCTTGTAAATGCTCAGATTTTTCAAGATGCACTTTCTATCCCTTCTCCCTGGGATGGCACGTGGGCGAATGAGGGCACCTGCTTGTTCTCATGGGAATCGGGAAGAAGAGGGTCTTGGGTCTGTGGAGCCTCATTTGTATCTTTGCTGTTTTCTGCTTCAGGGTCTTCCTGGTTTGCTTTCTGGACTGGTGACCACAAGTACTATTTGGCCTTTTAAGTAATTTTCTGGCACGCATTGCAGACGTGGACCCACCTTTAATCTGGTCTAGAAGCTCCATGTATTTCATCCTCTCCAGCTCTGATGAGAAGGCTCTTTGTCCTCCCAGCTTTCCAGAACCTGTGCACATCCTAGTTGGGCCCATGGAGACTTCTGGATGCTGTGTATGGCCATGGGGGCAGAAACCTGCATGCAGCTCGTCCATCGGTCCCCCCAGCCATCTCCTCTGCACCATCTCTTCTGCTGGACCTGGTGCAAGTTCCCTTCTGGGTCTGCAACCTGCCCTACCATGTCCTTGCTCTGACAGGTGGGCCACTAGCCCGGGTGATTTTAGGCTATTTTCTGCTTATCTAGATATTTCTAAAGCCAACCCTATTTCCCAAGGTTCAACCCTGTCTGGCCTGATGGATTAAGAACCTGAAGTCTGACCTCACTGCATTTGTTTCCTTCCTTCTTCCCACAGACTCCTTGAGTTGATGGCTCAGAATGTGTCTAAACGTCATGTCTTCTTTCCTAGTTCAAAGCTCATGGGTACTGGAGGAGAATCTGATTCTCAGAAAACATTTCAAAAATAATATATACCTATGTGTGTACATATGTCTTATGTTGCTCTACACACACACACACACACACACACACACACACGTCTACCTCCTTTAATTTCTTAGCCCCTACCCGTCTTTCCAGCCCCACGCCATCTTCCCCTCTCCTTCTCCCATCATTTGTGCTTTAGCTGCACTGATTTTGCTCAGAGCTGCTCTGTGTTCTCGCCTCTAGGACTTCACAGCTGTTCTTTCCTCCTCATCCTCTGGCTCACTGCTTCTCACCCTCCAAATCACACCAGAGTGGCTCTTTTCTAGGTGCCCTTTCCTGAACCAGAGGAGGTTAGGAATGGGCTACGTCCCTTCCTGACTCTGTGTTCCCCTAAGAAGATGCATCCTATGCCTTGTTGGCACTGTTCATGTAACGTCCCCATTAACTGTCCAAATAAAGGGGCCACTCCTATTTTGATGACCTCCGCATTACCCATGGCTGATATGGACTGGCCTAAGGACAAAGGAATAAATAAATTAAAGAACGGACACAAGTCATAGAGAGACAGGAGTGGTTGTGTCTACAGGGCTCGTCAAGGGGCTTGACCAGTTGGTGGTTATTAGGAGTCTGAGTGGATAGGGGGAGATGGGAACTCGGATGACAGAATCTCCTTGTGATACAACCTCGAGGACCTTGAATGTCTGGTTTTCTTTTTTTGTGGTGGTGGTTGTTTCCTTTTTGGGGGTTTGTTTCTAGAAATGTGAGTGAAAAACTTGCCATCACCAGACAGCTCATTCTGTGCTCAGGCGTGGAGGCAGCAGGGTCCTCTGCGAAGTGTGTGTCCAGCTGGAATCTGGTGGGAGAGCAAGGGAGGGGCAGGAGGCGAGGGGCGAGGTGGAGAAAGGTAACTGGAAAAGGATGTGACTCACAGGAAACGTTTCAAAGATGATATGTCATCATGATTTTCTTCTTAATAATTTTTTAGTAAAAATGTTCACGTCAACTTGATAAGAAACAAAAATTTCAATCTGTTGCTATTTGCCTCTTTAGTTTTCCTTGAAATATTAAAAAAACACACTAATAGCTAACACTTAATTGATGTTTGTTACCATCCTAAGTATCTTATATTCATGTATCATTTAATCCTCACAGCTGTTTGAGGTAGATCCTCTTATTACCCACTTACAGATGAGGAAAACCAAAGCACAGAGAAGTTAAACAACTTCGCTGAGGTCACACAGCTAATAAGTGCTGAGTTCATGCTTCAAACATGGCGATCTGGATCAGAGGCTGTGTTCCTCACAGCCTTGCTATATTGTCTTTCAAGAGAAAATTCTAAATTATGTCATTTCCAGGAGAGTGGCCATGACGGGATGAGAAAATGAGTTGGTGTCTTTTCTCTCTCTGCCTTTTAAGGGGAGTAGCTAGATCCTTTATAATAGTCAGGAAACCCGGAGGCTCACTGAGGCAGCCCCTAGAAGAAGCTTAATAAACCAAAGCTCACACATGCTACAGAAGGCCCCGGGGACCAAAACGCAGCTCGAGAGAAGGTATTCCTTGTCTCTTGGCACTAGATCCTACCTGCCAACTGGAAGGATGCTCTGCTCTGAAGCAGGATGAAGGCCCAGTCCCTCAAGGTTGGACCAGTGGGCATGAACTCTGAAGTGGGGAAGACTGCACACAGCACAAACAATGGCGGAAGCAGGGCCAACTGGGAAGGTGAAGCGGGGATTCCCCATGAACTGTTTCACTCTTCACAGCCTGGTCATGGCTTCGTGCAGTGGGACCATTCCGTCCCAGCTGCATACTTATTGTAGTAAAAGCTCTGAGTAGGCAATGACCAGCGTTCTTGAGAGGCACAGGCAAACGTGCGTACCAAGGTGGGCCTCTGTTGTCTATACTTCTCACTCACGTGGAGAACTTTGTCATAACCATGGAGAGCAGAATAAGGACCATGGTATTTGTTCCTTCTTGCCCATTCCATGTGTCACATGGCAGGCTGGATGCTCTCACAGCAGTGGCTACATTTATTCACATCACAACTATCTAAGGTGGCATCACTGGCTTCTTTGTCTCGGATAAAGAAACAATCTCAGACACTTAAACATCACATCTGAGTAACCAAGTGTCAGAGCCAGGATAAGCTTTTCAGGTCCCGCAGACCCCAAACCCTTGCTTCTCCCCCATTACCACACAGATTTCTAAGTAACGTTGAGTGATAACCCAGAGAATAACCCAGAGTAAACAATGGTGAAGGATGGAGGGTGTATTTTTCTATTTTAATAGGAATCTGAGCCCCCAAAACCAGAGTGACAACACTGATAAGCTCTCCCTCTTCTACAGAGAAACAAAACTTGATTTTCATCAGGCCTATTAATTCTCCACCTCTGTGTTATAGAGAGATATGACACAACAGAGAAAAAAATTAAAAAGACAATAAGTGCTCACACCCTCGTGGCTGACTCAAAAATTTCTACAAGTGCCCTGTATTTATAGTTGGAAAGAGGGAAGCAGAGAGAAGCAGCTGCTAGCTGTTATTTCGAAGAACTTCAGGCTTCTGACCAAAATAGTCTCTGAACTTTTGAAACTCCCATTCTAATAGTCTTGAGGAGGAGTGAACCAATATCCTAGAATTTGAGATGATATTTTTAGTCTTGAAATAATTTGTGCACTTTCCTCCCTCTCCTCATCACTATTCCCTCCGGTTTGTGCTGCGTTCTGTGGTTCTACAGGGCGGAGGGTCTCTTGTGGGACCAGTGTTGAGTGAAACGTGGATTAGGGCTCCATTTTAAAAAAAGAAAGAAAGAGAAGAAGACCTCAAAACATTTGTAAGTTAAAACAATGCTCTGTTGAGTCAAGAAATAATTTAAAATATGTTCATTGAATTAAAAAAAAATAAGTAGGAAAGCTTGCTTTTAAGCTTAATAAAAGTGCCTATTAAAATAGATTTGCAGATGCTGTGGTCCATATGCATATTGCATATCTCTGTTCCCTATATGAATATATTAAGCTCAAAATGTTGTATGCCATATGCACATATTCTTTCCTTTATTAAAGGCGGTACTAGCAATAAGATTAAGATGAATCGCATGCAACTGAATCCATTGATTTTCATCTTTGGCTAGAAATACTGGCATCATACTTTATTCTTCCCCCTTGTTAACTCCTACAGGTAGCCCATCAGCAAGACCCGCTGGTTCTCCTTCTAAACACTTTCAAATCTTCCCTCGTGTCTTTTCCTCCTCTGCCATCTTTTAGTCCAGGTCACTTTTAGCTCCTGCCTGGATCTGTGAAGCAACTGATCACTTCTTTTCCACTCCTGATTCTCTCCATCCCATTATCCCCAAATCAGTAAACCTGATGGCAGTCAGTGCTGTAAGGATCAAAACTCCTGATCTGGGCAACGACACTGTCGCTTTCCCTTGAGAACTGTCCTCCTCCACTGCATCAGCCTTAGTGGGGCTGTTGATTGAGGAGGCCCCATCTCCTCCTCTTGCTGAGGGTGGGGAGCATGTGATTTAAGCTAGACAATCAGATGTTGATTCTGGACCTGGAATCTGGAGCAAAGGCAGCAAGAGCTGGAGGTGTTGGAAGCTGAGGGTCCATTCTTCCTGCTGCTTAGATGCCCAGGGTGCCTTTGTTCCCAGACTTTACAGCTGCTTGTTCAGAGATTTTATCATTTCAGATTTCTTCCCTTTGTCTACCCAGAATTGATTTCTTTTGTTTGTAATCGAAAACCCTAACTGATCTAGGGATCTTTGAGAATGTAGCAGGGAATATTATTCCTCTGTTTAAAACTGTAATGGCTTTCCAATGTAGAATACAATGCAAGTATTATCATGGTGATGGATGATCTGGCCCTGCCTATGCCCCCTGTGGAAGAGTTGGTGATCAGATAGCTTCAATGTCCTGTACTAAATTACACAACTAACAAATACAAGCGATAGAGCAGAGATTGAAATCTTTCTGACTCCGAAATTATATTAGTCGAGAAAAAGAACAAATAGAGTATATCTATTTCTCTATATCTACAGGTTTGGAGACCAAGAAGTCCCACAGTCTGTCATCTGCAAGTTGGAGAACCAGGAAAGCTGGGGGTGTCATTCAGTCTGAGTCAAAAAGCCTGAGGACCAGGAGTGAGGATGACTGAGGGCAGGAGAAGATGGATGTCCCAGCTTAAGCCCAGGGCAAATTCTTTCCCTCCACCGCTTGTTCTATTCAGCTCCTCACTGGATTGGATGGTGCCCACGGCATTGGTGAAGGAGCTTGTTTTTACTCCACCTACTGATTCAAATGCTAGTGTCTTCTGGAAACACCCTCCCAGACACACCCAGAAATGTTTACCATTTGTCTGGGTATCCCTTAGCCCAGCCAAGCTGACACATAAAATTAGCCATCACAAAAATCTTTGCTCTTTTTTTCATTTCATAAGATATTTGGTCTCTTTTTCTCACTAACTATTCCCCAGAAAGAGAGCACTGCAAGCCACATTTGAGTTTTGCATGTGGCAGGTCTTATTTTCAGAGGCTCTGGACAAACTTATGTATCTTTTTTCTATCAAATTCAATGGCTGTCAAATGGCCCCAAATTTCAAATTCCTTGAAAGTTTACCCTCATATCAAATTACTTGTTTAGTTTGTGTAACATTTTTGAAGATGCTGTGTAAATCTTTTAAATTACATGGACAATTATGTTTGTGACAGAACGATTATGGAGGAATTAGTTCAATATGGCACCCTTTGGGGGTATGAAATAGGCATGGCAGAGACCACGTCACAGACCATCAAATATTTGTCCCTCAGAGTGAAAGGGCATTGACAAATGCTTCCACACTTATCGTCCCTAGCTTTCCTTTCTTGGATACATTATTTGCATAAAAATTTAAAGAAGACTTTATGGGAACCAAGGCTGGGAACAAAGTGGGCCATGTCTCTGCCAAATAATCTGTAAATTATAGTCCATTGCCGTTTTTTCATTAATTGCACATATTCTTTTTCATTTGGCTGCAAATTCCATCACTTTTGCCAAAAATGTGTACTTCTGCGACAGCACAAAGTAAGCACTTTGAAAGGACAAGCAGTTCAGAGAGAGAGTAGGTAATTATACCAAGGAAAGCAAATGCAAGAGGAGAATAAAGCCTCCAAGACTGAAGTGAGAGAAAATGATTAAATACTATGAAGTCACCTTACAGCATTTTAAAGAACCAGATGAATGGGCGAGAGTGAAGGGTCAAATGTGCCTGCTCACGTCCCTCCCTCGTCTTAGTGTTTCCTTGTCTGTGCAGAGGGATTCTTCCCTTTCATCATCCTTTCTCTAGGAACAGGTGCAACAGAAACAACTTTGCCTGAGAAATGCAGCATTGGATCCACCCCAGTGGCTCTGGGTCATCTTTGAACACCTTCTGCATGTGAAAGACTTCACTCTGTGCCGTGTGTGCAAGGCAGCCTGTAATTCTCTCCATGAACTGAGAATTAGCCATGATTGTGACCATATTTTTTTCTAAAGAGAAAATTGAGAGTTAGAAACACTAATGGATTTTCCCAAGAATTCACTGAGCAATCTGACAGAATCAGGCTTTTAGCCTGGATGGTCTGACTCCAGGGCTGGGAAGACCTATTACTTGAGCTCTGAATGCCTTTTTCTTCTCTCATTGAAAATCCCCAGACACAGTGCTGGATGACTTGGGGAAAATGCCACGGCTCATTCTTCCAAAGAAGGATATCTATGTTTCAAATCAGCCAATTAAACTGTCTTGTGCTTTTGAAGGGGTGTGGGTGGGGCAGGGTAGGATGAACTGTGCCCTATCTTTATTTTGCTGCCTTTGTCCAAACTTGCAAACTCTACATTGAAAAGGTGAATTTTACTCGATGAAAATTATACCCTAATTATAAAAATAGAAATAAACATCTCATGATTATTCCTTTTTAAGAGACAAGCCCAGGGCTGGCCAGCACTAGCCCTGTTACTGAGCAGAGTCGGAGTCGAGTTCCCACAAGAGATGAAATCACCCTTTCTTCCATGTCTTACCCCCTGAGCCTGGACACCTTTGCAAACTCGGTCTTGCTGGAAAAGAATAACATGTATAGTTGGTTAAAAGCCAATACAAATCCTCTCATCTGTAGTCCTGGTCCATCCGAGAGAGGAGAACAATTTTTTTTCCTATTTAAACAAACTATTTGAGTTGCATAGGATTAGTAGACTGGAAATTCTTTGAAGGACATTACTTTCCCATGTTTAATCACATAATTATATGTGTTTTAAAGGAAAGCTAATTTGTAATTTCTAAACAATCAACATCCTGCTGGGTAAGGGCTTTGGGAACAGTGGAGCCGTTTTCCTTGACATAGTACACTTTTCCCAGAGTGTACAGAGCTCATTCCACGATACCAAGAGAGAAGGGAAAAGCCATTTTATGTTTCCATGTAACTTCTCACTCCTTTCAGAAAGTTCAGAGTAGAGAAAGACCAAGAATGTCTGAACTTTTCAGACATGTTGGATCTTTATGGCTTTCTAAATGTGAAACCTTATTGAAAAAGAAAATGTGTGCACACAACTTCCAAATGCTCCAGGGATAGGAGACCTGATACACCATGAAATGTTCTCAGGATAACTTTCTAAGCCAACATTGATTTGCTTTTTATTGGCATTCACTTCTTTGACTATGCTGAGGGCTTTGCTTCCTTAAGACCTTCGCATGTCATATTGGTGTGGGTTTGGATAGGAAAATAGAGCCACTGTAAATATTCTGGGAATCAAGGTGCTTAACATGGACATTGGAGCTTACAAGACTACTGGGAGAACTCTGGGAGAAAAGAGAGGGAGAGCTCCAGCTGGAAGATGAGAACAGACCCTGAGGCCTCAGTCTGAAATAGCCAAGAAGGTCGTTTCCAACAGCTCACTGGAAAATGCTCTGATTTTCAAAAGTGCCTGAGAAAGCTCCTGCTAACTGCCTTGGTCTGTGGCAGTGAGGCAGTGTGTCCCAAATGCCTTTGGAGAAGCCTCTGTGAATCCCACCTCTGCTCTCAGGTTTGATGCAACCGCCTTTGGAGAATGGTGGAGTCAGCTCCTCTTCTGTTTCCAGAGCTATGTGGTTTTCTTTCATTGGCAAGCTCTGTCCTGGACCACACAGGGAAAGGGATACTGGGAGACATCATTGTTCCCAGCTTGTCCTCCCACTGCAGAGGGGGCTTGGGTGGGCAATGACTGGCAGCTGATCCTCCATCACACATTTGCTGTTCCATCCTCATGGAGCACTGTTCCTCTCACTCCTACCTGTCAAGTCTCACCATAACTTACTGCAATCTCCCTGGACAACCCAATCTAAAGCCTGCACTTCCTGTTAAACTCGCACTGAACCTTAATGTTTCCCTCATAGAGCTTACTGCAATTTGCAATATGTGACTGTTGGTTTATTGTTTGGTGTCTATCTCCACCATAGAATGCAATTTTCCATGAGGGCAGGTACCAAATTGGCTTTGTCTAATTCCTAGCACAGTATTTATAAACAAATGTGTGTTGATTACATTTCTGAATTTTATTGTTTTAAGGTATATATACCCATCTAAACAGTGTAAGAAGATAAGAAGAACAATTAAACATCACTTATTTGCAAGACAATCGTCTAGATACTACAGGAGGGGGCATGCAGAGCCTAAACAGAACATGGTTCATGGACAGCTTTTAAGTAATTTAGTCTTGAACACATTGTTTCCAACATAACTAAAGACCTCACCCAAAGAAAGCCTTTTACTTGTTTCCTAATAAGTTTGATATGGCCTGTAGGCTTCATAGAAAAATATGATCCTTTTACATATGTAGTTTCTGCAATGGTCCAGAGTCGAAGAGCTTACATTAGCTTCCAAGTTTGGGAACAGAATATATGAGCTGAGACATTTGGAATCAGTCTGTGTAGCCAGGGTTTCTGACCAACACAAATACTATTGCCCAGAAAAAAAAAAAAGTGCTTATAAAAAGCATCCCTATGGTGCCAGCTTGCTGGGTCTTGAAGCTACATATTACTATTTCAAACTTAGTTTCAGTCACGTTTAGTTAGTTCTTGACTTGGGGAGAAAATGAAATTATATGAATATCTTCTTTGGTTTTTGCATAACACAGTAATACTGTAACTTCAAGTTTTTTTTTTCCTGTGAGAGTGGGGGAGATTAAAGAAGTGTCTTTCTTCAGATGTGGTATCAGGGCATCTACCCACCAGGTTAGATGTCTATCTAGTTAAGAGGGGGATTTTAATTAAAGAACATAAAATTTAAATGGTTTGGAAAATGTCAACATGGTTTCCTATTTTGAGCCCAACACAGATGATAGAACAAGAGGGTATAAATGAAAATTAAAGAAAAACAAATTCAGAACAGATGTCAGGAAGTGTTTCTTTTTTTTTTTTTTCCCCATGCGGAGAATCATAACTGTGTGGAATAGCTTACCAGGCAAGATAGTTAAGGCAAAAAGAGGGAGGTCATTAAATAAACAATTAGATTGCAAAAACAATGAGATGTGGTGAACCAAATGGTTTATCTCTTTTCTGGTGTTTGGATGTTTTGGGATAAAATGAAACCTTTGGCCATCCCTCAAGCTTTAAATGTCTAGACCATGCAAAGAGAACTCGCAAATATTCTAATGTCTTTATTTCTACGTTTCCAGTGTGAGATTGTTGAGTGTCATCTTGAAGATTTTCATGTTGGAATTCTTCCACTCAAACACATGTGCCTCAGGAGAAACACGAAGTGTGAAAACATTAAGTTCCAAATAAGAGACTGAAATGATGGATAGAGATGGATGGAAAGCTGCATCGACTGCCTCCATTAAAGATCATACTTAATCTTAACTTTTTAGATAATTACATTTGTGATTATTCATGTTGAAATAAGTAACATATTGATAAAACGTCCACTAGTAATGCCTATTGTAGGGTTGCATGTCCTGTATTTAATGATTTTGTCTTGTGTCCTATACTGACTTTGTCAGGAAGTCCTAAATGTTCCCTATTCAGCTTTTATCAATAAATTTTGAAAGTCAGCAGAGTTAATTTCCCACCTCAGTAATTGGGGCTTTGATCACAAATGGCCTCACTAGCTGACAATCATACCTCTACACAGAGACTTCTGGACAATCTTTGTGGTCTCTCCCACAGGTTTGGCTGAGGGAAAACCAAAAGACGGGAATGAGAATAATTAAAAAGACCTTTTTTTTATGTTTAAAAAAGGAAAAGATTGTTTTTTGGCCTAAGTCCAAACTTATGAACAAGTAACCACTGTTAATTAAAGATAACCTTACATCACCACACCTGTTCTGTAAATTAGCCAATCTATACCACCTCAGTCCCATGTGGGGTCATGCTTCTGAAAATCAGCAACTCAATAGCAGCCCCACACTTTTCTAAGTCAACCAAAGACAGCTCTGCAACTGTAGACAACAGTTCATAGCAACTGCTTCATTCCAGGGACCTTGCTTCTAAAAGCCAGCCTTACTCCAGGGATCACAAGTGGCACAGCTGAAAGTTCTCAAAGCCAAAATATGTCCATCCACTTCTCAAAGTCCACCAACCCTTGCAGGCTGGTCCTCCCCAAACCTCCTACAAGACCAGCTCTGACTTTGTTTGGGACACTGTGTACAATTCTCCTTTGCAAGTGAGCTGGGAAGTTCACTGCTTTCCCCTCATATATAGAGTTTAATTTATTGTTAGTCTGCAAATTTTCAAACCTTTTAACAATTCATTCAGCCCCCGTTTATTGTTATTTATGAATTCAAACTTGTGAGTGACAGACAAATTGATGTGGCACTGCTATGCTCAAATTCAATCTTTTCAATTCCTGTAGAGGATGCTAGTTTCCTTTTTTTTTAAGACATGATTATTTTAGAGCAATTTTAGGTTCACAGTAAAATTGAGAGGAAGGTACAAAGATTTCCCATATAACCCCTGCCATCACACACGGACAGCCACCCCATTATCAACATCCCCTACCAGAGGGTACATTTGTTACAACTGAGGAACCTACATTGACACATCATAATTGTCCAAGGTTCATAGTTTACATTAGGGGTCATTCTTGGTGTTGTACACGCTACAGCCTTGGACAAATGGATAATGACATGTATCAAGCATTATGGTATCATATAAAGTATTTTCACTGTCCTAAAATTCCTCTGTGTTCTGCCTATTCATCCCTTCTCCATCCCCCAACCCCTGGCAACCACTGATCTTTTTACTGTGTCCATAGTTTTGCTTTTCCCAGAATGTCATATAGTTGGAGTCATTCAGTATGTAGTCTTTTCAGATTGGAATCTTTCAGTTAGTAATATACATTTAACGTTTCTCCATGTCTTTTCAAGGCTTGATAACTCATTTCAATTTAGCTCTGAATAATATTCCACTGCCTAGATGTACCCACAGTTGATGTATCCATTCACCCACTGAAGGACATCTTGGTTGCTTCCAAGTTTTGGCAATTGTGAACAAAGCTGATATAAACAACTGTGTGCAGATTTTTGTTTGAACATACGTTTTCAACTCCTTTGGGTAAATACCAAAGAATACGACTGCTGTATTGTATAAGAACGTTTCGTTTTGTAAGAAACCATTAGATTGTCTTCCACAGTGGCTATATTTTACATTTCCACTAATAATGAGTAAGAGTTCTTGTTGCTCCACATCCTTACTAGCATTTGGTGTTGTCAGTGTTCCTGATTTTGTCCATTTATATAGGTGTGTAGTGGTATCTTGTTTAATTCACACTTCCTTGATGGCATATGATGTGAAATATCTTTTCATGTGCCTATTTGCCATCTGTATATCTTCTTTGGTGAGGTGTCTGTTCAGGTTTTTGGTACATTTTAAAATT
Organism: Hyperoodon ampullatus; assembly: GCF_949752795.1. Taxonomy (NCBI): domain Eukaryota; kingdom Metazoa; phylum Chordata; class Mammalia; order Artiodactyla; family Ziphiidae; genus Hyperoodon; species Hyperoodon ampullatus. The sequence goes on from NC_136928.1 coordinate 83,422,526, forward strand.
AGGTTGTCTGTTTTCTTATTGCTAAAGTGTTGTTTGTATATTTTGGATAACTGTCCTTTATCAAATAGTCTTCCTATCCATGAACATGGAATATCTCTTAATTTATTTAATTCTTCTTTGATTTTGCTCTTCAGAGTTTTGTAGTTTTGTAGTTTTCCACATATATGTCTTATATTTATTTTGTTAGACTTATGCTTTAGTATTTCTTTTTGGGGGAGTATTAATATAAATGGTATTATGTTTTTAATTTCAAATTCCACTTGTTCATTGCTGGTATATTGGAAAGTGTTTGACTTTTGTATATTAACCTTGTACCCTCTACTTTGTTATAATCACTTATTAGTTCCAGGAATTTTTCTTGATTATTTTTACAGATTTCCTGTATAGATGATCATGTCATCCATGAACAAAGATAGTTTTATTTCTTCCTTCCTAACCTGTAAACTTTCATTTCTTTTTCTTGCCTTGTTGCATTAGCAAGAATTTTCAGTACAATGTTGAAAAGGAGTAATGAGAGGGAACATCTCTGACTTTCATCTGATATTAGTGGGAAAGTTTCACATTTCTCACCATTAGGTATAATGTAAGCTGTAGGTTTTTTGTAAATATTCTTTATCAATTCAGATCATTCCCCTTTAGTTCTAGTTTATTGGGAGGTGTTTTTTTTTTTTTTTATCATGAATGAGTGTTGAATTTTTAAACACTCATCAAATGCTTTTTCTGCATCTGCTGATATAATCATGAAGTTTTTATTTTTTAGCCTGTGATATAATGGATTACATTGCTTCTGGAATATTGAACTAGACTTGCATAACTGGAAGAAATCCCACTTGGTTGTGGTGTAAAAAATTTTTCCACATTGTTGGGTTCAATATTTTGTTGAGGATGTTTGCATCTATGTGCATAAGAGATATTGGTCTGTAGTTTTCTTATATTGTAATATCCTTGTCTGGCTTTGGTATTAGGGTAATGCTGGCCTCATAAAATTAGCTAGGAAGTCTATAATGCAGTTTTGTGTCTGTATATCTGAGCTCCAAAATGTAAGTGTAAACTTAATAATGAATTTTCTGAACAATTAACATTATTAAACAAGAAAATGTCCTTCTGAAGCTTTTTATACAGTATACAATTTTTTATGGTAGAAAGTAAGATACACACCAACAAATACTAATAGCTAAACATACGATATGTATAATTTCCTCAACCAGTATCAAAGAAAATGGTAAATAACAAATTTTTTGTTTAAGGGAAATTTAGATGAAGAAAGGAAAGAACAAGAGCAGAAAATTTAATGACCTTCCACTATATCGTCATTGGTATTTCAGTTTAAATGTGTATTTGAATGTTTTTCTACCAAAAGTACTTCCTGATTCCAAAATTGCAAACAAATTTTTAAGTGCCAAGACAAAACTTACTTCAATAATAAAGCATATAATAGTTCCACTTACTATTATAGAGATTATCAAAGATCTAAATGCCTCACTTTTTTTATGGCAAACCACAGGTGCAAGTGATCACAATGCAGAAAAAACGTTTTCTTATGCAATATTTTTTCTTTTACAAATGTTATTCTTATAAAGCTATTGAAAGTAAAAACCCTTCCAGATGACTCTTTAGAAACAATAGTAAAATTTTGCAGAGACACATGTGTAGTGTTAAGGAAGGGAATAAAAACTGGTATATATATATATATATATATATATATATATATATATATATATTTGTCAGTGAATAATATTTTTAAAAGTTGATCAAAATATTCAATGTAATCCTGAAGAATAAAATTTTAAAAAAGTTATGTTGTAAAAGATGGCATTATGCACTTGAGCAAATCAAATTTGAGGAGCAATTCTCAGAGTGTCAGTGTATGTTCAGTATACGGTTTATAATACTAATATTGAGTGTGATTTTCAAAGCACAAAGAAAGAATTCAGTCGGCTATGACCATTGTAGGAGCCAGGCTGCCATGTAGATAGGCAGAGACTTTAAGTGGAAGGAGTTGCTATGGAAGTTTCTCAGGAGAAAGTCATTGAGGCAGAGGAGGTGGATGCTTGCACGGGTGAGAGTGGGTGGCAGTTGGGACTCCTCACTGTGGTTTACAGGCGAGGTGGGAGTGTTACTGACTATGGGATAGATTTTGAAGTGGACTGTTTCCACAGTCTAGATTGGAGTGCTATGTCTAGAATTTTGAGGGCTCTGTTTGAAATTTTTATCTAAACATTCTAATTAGGAGAGAGCAGTCTAGAGCTGGAGATGCAAAGACGGCAAGCGGAGTTGCTGCTATGAATCCTGCCCCTGGTGATGGTGAGAGACGCTGAGTCCCAAGCAGTTTGAGAGACAGAAGGGCAAGGATGATAGGATCCCTACTAAGTCCAATCTTGGAAGCATTTACACTGGAGTGTAAGACAGAAATATTCTCCTCGTGCCATCCCAAGTGTAAGAATATTTTTTTTTGTACCCAAATCAGTATGCCCCAAAAATCCCTGAACTGATGTCAAACTCGGTGTGTGGGAAGTAGAATTCCTTAGCATAAGCACAAATGCAGGAGCAGGGGCTTGAGTCATCCATCCTTAGTAAACTGGCCTTATGTTTCTATCCCACTGTTTCAAGCACGAATTCAGCCCCACCATTTGTGGAAGCTCCTTGTTTTGAGATCAGTATTATAGAATTATGGGCTCTCCAGGAAAATAAGACATATAAAAGAAAGTAGTGAAAGATAGAGCCTGCTATTCTGATATTTAAAGGCAATTAGCTTCGTCTAGAGATCTTTATAAACAAGGCCAGGAACAATTAGGGAATAAAATATCTAAATATCATGAAGTTAATTGTTCATTCCTGCTCATACCTTCCAAGTAAGTATCTCAGGCATTTCTCAGAGATTGCATTTTTTAATTTTGAGAGTTGGTTTTTAGGGGAATGTTTTAAACATTGATTCTCACGTTATCATTCTCCTAATGCAATCTGCCAGGATGTTCCATTCAGCTGCCACAATCTGCTCATCCCTGTTTTATAAGGGGGAAGCTATTCTGAAACTCTCTCTCTCTCTCTGCACAAAGAAATAAAGGTGTCAAATTTCAGTTTTCTTTTAATCTAAAAATTCAAGCATTTCCTAAAACCTGTCTTTAGATGATCAAACTCAAGTTGTTTCTTTATATATTTTCTCCTCTTCCTTAGGTATCATTTTGCCTCATCATATACTGTTTATTATTTTGATTAAATGTAGATGGCCCTTACTATGTGCAACACCATAGGCACTATGCCAAATACTGGGGTCAGAGATCTAAAAAATGTATGTTCTCTCTTGCCGTGGAGCTTCTGGTCAAGGGGACAAATACTTCCTTCATTTATTTCTCTAAGAAAACTTGTCCAGTGAAAGAGAAATCCAAAAGAGCAATTTAACCCAAGAACACACAAGAGTTCTCTTTGAACTTCTCTCACCTGAGTTCCTCAAAACTGAGCAAAAGAGGTTATTGAAACAGATCTGAAGTTGGACCCCATCTGTCACTTAGCCATGCACTTGTTGTCACATTTAATTTCTTAGAGCCCAGGGTTTTTTTAATTAAAATTTGGCCACCTTGCTCTATTGCTGAAGGAGGTCATACAGACGATTACCATGGTAGGTGATTAGTAAATCTTAGTCATATTTTCTCCTCATTTCTGCTCAAAGAATTCTAATCATATCTTTACACCCCACTTTATCCTGTTGATATCACTTATTTGTCTGTCAGTACAACTATTTTATTATGCTACTAAATAGGTAAATGCCTTCAAAATATTGATAATTACAGTATCAAAATGGGAAGGCAAGAAATATATCATTGAGCTACTTGAGCAATTCACTAGGGTATGAATCATTACCAACGTGCATTTATATGATTGAAAGAAATATATGATGCAGTGCTTCTTCTGCTGTTAACAAGCTTTTGATCTAGTTTGTTACTATGTGCACAGGAAGTTTCCCACCCACAAAGATTTCACTTATCCATTCAACACATTAACAGAAAGACTATGTTGATTTATTTAATAAATATGTATAACAGGATATTAAATAGAATTTTACTAGTCTAGTAAATACCATGCCTAGTGCTCAGAGAGAGGAGTTGTAATTAATCCTCCACATTCAAAAGGGAGGGATTAGACGTCTCCTCTTGGGCTGAATAACACAGAGCTCACTTTCAGGGCAGACTCACCCCTCCACTCCCAGCAGCCTGGGGGATGAGAGGCCAGACAATGGTGAAACCAGCAGGAGGTGACCAGTATGCTCAGTGGAGAGACAGTGATGTGGGGTTTTCCTGGGCGAGGTGAGTGCTGAAGATAATAGCCAAGCTTGACCTTCTTTGAATAGGTGAAGACCAAGAGCATGTCTGGTGCTATGAGGCTGTGGGGTAGACTTGCGGGTGCAGGAGTTGTGGTTGGAGGGAGAGCAGTAGAAGTGAGCTGAAGAGGCCTCCACGTGTCTCTGGGAAGCAAGTTCAAGTTCTACAAGTCTTCTGAGGAACACACGTACCTGCACCTAAGGAAAAGCCCAGCATTTGGACATCTATTACTATTACCCCAGTAGTCATATTATAACCAAACCAATCAAGTTAGACTTTGGTATGTTTTCTCAAGTCTCCACTCACCCTCACCAGCCTTGGCAGTAGGAGGAGATAACTAAACAAGGCGAGAACAGCCCACATTTTCTTCCTCACTGAAGTCCCGTGAGCCAGGGTCAGACCTGAGCTGGGAATGGGGAGAAGGCTTGAATCCGATGAGAGGGACTTTTACATACTTCAAAGTGAGTCTTATTTCCCCAATGAGATGCTCATAATAGAAACTAACCAGAAATTAATGTTACGCTGGAAAAAAAGGTGATGCTTCAAAGCAGGTTGGAAGGAAGTAATTGAAGAAAAGTCAAGCTCTTTGCTTATTGCACCCATCCAAGTTCAAGCCCCTCAGTACAGCACTGAGATCTTCCCTGAACTCTGATTATTGACCATGAGGAGCTCAGTCTGCTGATGCTACTGGAGCTGAGAAAATCAACTGACTCAGAGGAGGAAACAGGCTCCAAACTGGGTTCACATCCTCCCTACCATTATGGCCCAACCACTTAAAACCTCTCACTCTTCATGCAGCTTTTTGCAAAGATAATCAGACATTGTATTATTTTCCTCATCCTTCATATCAGCCCAAAATGAATATTGTAAGACTTGAGTAATCAGAGCTACATAACTAGAGACACTTATTACTCAAGACATGAAGGAAAAACCCAACTCTATTTCCCCACTTCTTCCTTTCACATTACACCCAGAGCCTTGGATCGTACCGAAGGTGATCTGGGGCTACCTGATGATATTTGTAGTTCAAGAGACCCATTTCCTTCAATGCAGTGACTTACACTTATATTCATTGTATTCATTGATTTGCAAGAAAAGAAAGTGTCTGGGAAAAGGATTAACTGCAGAGGTGGTAGAAACCTGACAGAAAGACTGACAAAACCACTCTTTCTATAACTTTATTGCATGTGCCTTCATTCCACTCCAAATTCTTTAGAAGGAGGGGCTCAGGAAACAATTGCATACTTATAGTTTTAGGCTCTAGAAACAAAATATTTCTGCTAATGGTCATATATATTTTTTAATGATTTACTAATACACTTTATAAAGGAATAATAGAGAGGGTAAAATATATCTGAGAATAAAATAAAAGAGAGAGAGAATAATAATTTCTTATTCTGTGATCATAGGCATAGTTGTTACTATGTACAAATGGAATAAATATAAACCTCGTATTACTTTACATGCCTGATATCACTTAGTCCTCATAATAGGCATTATCCCTAGAATGAGACTAAAATTTAGTCTTGTAGCTAGTTGGTGGCAAAGGATAGGTTCTAGTCCAACTGTAGCTGATTCCAAAGTGTATGTTCTTAACCACAGTTATACCACCACTCATACTTGGGTGGAGCTTGGGGCAAGACCTCTTCAACTAAACCTCAGAAGGACACTTTGTCATTACTTCTTAAAAGAGTTGGCCTCAATTACAAATATTTATTAGTTGCCTACTATTGTAATAATTCGCCATCCCTTACAATCCATTTCTCTAATCAGATAAACTGAATGCTTCTTACTCAATTCTCACATCTCTTAGAGAATTTTGGTTGCTAAGCATTAGAGTTGCAGGTTATCTCTACTGAGGGAAATAGCAAAAAAGAAAAAAAAAGAGGGAAGTGGCATCATCAATAAAAAAGAGAAATAGAGTGGATGAGAGGAAGAAGGTAATGTTTGCAATGAAGTCTTGAAAGAGAGAAAGAAGGAAGAATAAGGTAAAGGAATCCAGTCTCAACACTGCATGCCTGAGTCACCAGGGAAGAAAGGAGGAGCTGGGACTGACCCGGGGGTCTGATGGCAGAGGATCTAACGTGCATTTACTTGGAGAAAGTTAGAGAAGACTGGGAAGAGGTTGAAAAATACAAACTTTTTTCGATCTCACAAATCAACAAAACATACCTTATTGGAAATCATGGTGTAACCCAGGAGGCAGAAAGACAGTATTCTTAGACATAAGACAGAGAAATTTATTGAGCTTTTTGATGAAGGACCAGATAAAAGCAAAATAAATGACCTTTAATCTATTTACAATCCACAGCTAAAGCAGATGAATAAGGCAGATTTCATTAACACTACAAAAAAAATTGATAAAACTGGGGAGAAAAATAATGATAAAAAGAAATTAATTTACAAAACAAAACTCATTTAAGATGACTAGCATGACATTAATATTGATTTGTCTGGTGTAGGTGCCTTTAAGATTGTGTTTTCGTTTTTACTTTATAATATACATAACATAAAATTTACCATTTGAAGAGCACAGTTCATTGACATTAGGTACAGTGACCTTGTTCTGCAGACATCGCCACCATCATCTCCAGAACTTTTCATCTTCCCAAACTGAAACTCGGTCCCCATTAAACATTGACACCCTACTCTCCCCTCACCCCAACCCCTGGAAAATACCGTTCTATTTTTTGTCTTTATGAATCAATGAATCTGCCCACTCTAGATACCCGACAAAGTGAAATTATACAATATTTGCCCTCTTGTGTCTGGCTTATTTCACTGAGCATCATGCCCTCAAGCTTCACCCATGTTGTAGCATGTGTCAGATTTCATGCCTTTTTTTTTAAGGCAGAATAATATCCTATTGTGTATATATACCACTTTTTTGCATCTACTCATCTGGTAATGGAAATTTGGGTTATTTTTACCTTTTGGTTAGAGTGAAGAGTGCTGCTATGAACACGGTGTACAAACATCTGTTCAAGTCCTCATTTTCAATTCTTTTGAGTGTATACCCAGAAGACGAATTGTTGGATCATATGGTAATTCTATTTACATTTTTGAGAAACTGCCATACTACTTTCCATAGTGGCTGAACGATTTTACTTTCCTACCAGCAATGTCCCATGTTTTGTTTTATTGGTTGTAAAAACATTTATTTTTTAAGGATTTGCAAAAGTTTGCACAGGCCCCCCTCCCCATTACATTTTCCCCACATAGATTCTGTTCTAGCCCTAAAACCATAGATTCCTCTTGTCTAGTGGCAGAGGATGGGGGCTATTCTGGAATAGAGTTTCTGTAGTAGGAAAGAAAACACTCTAATGGCAGAGTACTTACAATCTTTCAGACGTTTTTCACAAATACTATTTTATTTGGTTTTCACAACACTATGAAACAGGCAATTATTATTATGAGGATTTTCATCTTACAGGTAAGTTGAGGCTGGCTGACTTCTGTGACTTACAACGTGTTGTGGAAGAAGTGTGGGGTTTGAAGTTGAACAGATCTACCTGGCTCTGCCACTTAGATAAACACTGTGTGACATCCTGCTATGGTAAGGATCTACCTGTGCCCTGTGACTGGGATCCAGAGTTGAGTCAGCCTGATATCTATGTCAGTAAGCCCACTTCTATATGGTTTGTATCACGTGTAATTGCTGTTAGATGCAGTCACTTATATTCACCTATTCAAAATTTTGTTCTTTGTGAAATAATTATTCATAACCCCTCCCCCCGACACAAAAGCCAACTGTTAGTGTGTATGATGAAAATTAAGAAAAATTGAGACAAGCTAAGCCACTTAGGATTCTTCGCCAGAATATAAAAATGAGTAAATTAAAGAGAGAAATGAATTCAGTGGTAGCTCAGATCTCAGGAATGAACAAGTTCACCAATTTCTCCCTACAGAAATGAGAAAAAGACATTTGTGAAACTGTTGCAAATGATCCAGCCAGAGAAAAAATTGCTCATCAAGTGAGAGATAAGACTTAAGTGAAAACTGAAAAGGGGGTTAATGTGTAGAGTGAGAATATGCACAGGAAACACAAGACTTATGATGGAAATGGGTCTCGGCAGAAAGCCCAGATCCTGTACAAACATTTCCACGAAGCAACAGATGGGGAAGACTCCAGTGTGGCTCCTCAACCAGACTTTGCTGTGAGTGAAGTTGATCGGAAAGCTTGAAGAAGCATTTTTTCCCCCTTGAGTGATACAAAGTAAGTAGGAGAAATGGCACCCATAAACCTCTTGGTTGATGACCAGTTTTCTCCTACAACCAGAAACGTTCTGAAAGAGAGGCATGGTAGACCATAACAAGACTCCAACACTGGTTTAAAAGCCTCGATTGGAGTTAAGGTGTCTTCACGAACAAAGAAATCCGTGAGGAAAGCGAACACTAAGACTACAGGCAGCCAGAAACAGTCTTCTGGACTTTGAGAGTTTAGTATCTTTGCGGTTAAGCCAGGTTTGCTTGACCATTCCTCAAACCCCAAGGCACTTAATCAAGGACAAGAGCTTCATGTCCATATAATGACAAGGCTGGACAAACTATGTGGCGTACATGACACATTTCCTTTTGTACAGACAACAGTTCTGTCAAAGTGGAATTGGGGTTTCTAAGGGTTTCAAGACCCTTGCCCCATGTTATAGATAGGGACGTGGAGAGGAAAATCACATTGGTAAAGGATGACTGGGCCGTGCTTCAAATACAGATCACTTTGACCCCAAAGCCTATGCTCTTCCCACCATTCCCTGCCAAATTTCTGGAGTTGGGTCCAGGCAAACATAGTTCCCCAAACTTTGAAATCAGGCCTGGGAAGTAGAGAGGTATGGAGCCCTTTTCTGGTCCCTGCCAATCCATTCTTTTCCCTAGTCTACTGCTGGGGAGCAGTATGGCATTGGCCAAATGGTACGTCAACCTGGGCACCTCATATATAATGGAGCAAATTCCCCTAATGTGATAAGCTCCATTTTGATTTTATATGTTTTAAAGATATTTTTCTATCAATACTGTTCACAATTTAATTACAATAATTAACATAGTTTTCCAATATTATTTTTGCATTTGATTATATGCCTAAAAATGTTGCAGCTGTGTTTACCTATATGCCTTTTGTCTTAGGCTTCATTTAAAATGAGAAATAAATATCATTTTTATATATAGCTTTCTACTTGCTTTGTGAACTATTTTCATAATACCCCAATTTAGCCCCACGTATCCTCTGGTGTGCTCAAATCTCTCCAATTAGGGTAAGAGTGGGACAGAAATCAGGGGACAACATCAGTTCCCTGGCCCTAGCAGGCGCTGCTTCCAAGTGCTAGGAAAATAAATATATTTTTCTTCATAAAAACAATGTAGATAATTTGTAGTCATATTTGGCTACCCATAGCTTTGCAGGCAAAATGGAACAAAACAAAATCCTTTTTGGCTACTCTACCTCAGAGGAGGGAAAAAGAAAACGAGTTGCTGACCAGAAGCCAATTTCATCTTGACTGTTCAAAAAAAAAAAAGAAAGAAAGAAAAAAGAAAAAGCCGTTTAAAAACCACATGGCACAGTTAAACAGCAGAGCAGAACATAAAGCTGCTTCTCAATTTAGAGTCTGGGTATGGGCTGAAACTCATTGGTGGTTGATATACAGCAGGAGGAAGCAAAGATCACACCTGCCAACTCAGCTTACTTCCCAGACCTAGACTGCAGGTGTTAGTACCTGAAATTATTCACAGAATTCAGGGTCCTGAATGCAGATACTAGTGACTAATTCAAACCCATGTAGGGAACTTTGAACACATTCATTGCTGACTGTGATTAATTATTTCAGTGAAGGTTGAAGAGACATATAAATTCATAAAGTGCTCTGTGGTGACCTAATGGGTGGGATGGGCCGCTGGAAGGGAGGTCCAATAAGGAGGGGATATATGTGTACATAGAGCTGATTCACTTCGGTGTACAGCAGGAACTAACACACCGTTGTAAAGCAACTATGCCCCAATTCTAAAAAAAGCCAGTCATATACCCATGAAACATACCTAAATAATACATTTGCTAGGAAGCCTGGGAAGTAGAGTATTTGTTCTTAAGCTATTAATAGTTCAGTTAGTATTTCAAACAAGTATAATATATTCATCATGGTTATCACAGATTGGTTTTACATAAACCTGAGATGGAAGAGGAGACAGAGGCAGGGCTAGCTTGGGCTATAGAAGGTGTGCAGTTTGGGGTTGAGAGGAAGGAAGAAAGGAACTGGAGAGGAAGCCAGGAAGGTGAGAGGAGCAGGTTGTACACACACACACACACACACACACACACACACACACACTGAGCTCACAGGCATCCCTGCCAGCCAACAGCTCCATCGGGGTGTGACTATAGCACTTTGAACGAGCAGTGCCAGGGTTCCCCTTATCTGCACATTCTAGAGGCTCTTGTGCCTGAGTAGGCCTCCTGTACCCCTACCCCACCAAGTTAAGGCCCAATGGAGGGGATATAGTTGTTCTGAGGATATTTAGTACCTGCAGCTTCCAGTTTCAGTTCGGAAGATAGGAGGATAGTTCTGGAACACAACATACCGAGGTTCGATTTTTGATGCTGATACTTAGACTGTAACTTCCTACTGTGTGATCCCTGGCAGGTCACCTTAGCTCCTTGAAACTCAAGTTCTTGGCTGTATAGTGGGGATTGAATTTGTACAGGGTATAGTGGGAATTGAATGACAAATTGTGTGAAGACTGTGTTTAATGGCATCTCGGACTCAGGAAATGGTGGCTATTCTAATCATAATTGTTCCTCAGACACACCCAGACAGTGGGAGTGAGACCTCTGGGAAATTCACCCATTCAATCAACCTGATTATGGTTATAAACTCCTATAAGCTGATTATGGTTATAAACTCCTATAACCTAATTATGGTTATAAACTCCTATCATTGATCAACCTGGTTATGGTTATAAACTCCTATAAAGGAGCTGAGAACTATTTTGACCATAGTGAAAAGACAGTTGAAAGACCTAATGCATGGTGTCCATGGGTATTTTCTCAAGTTATTTGGACATTATCATGTAAACATGTAAATGAACATATTCAGAAGACCTGATTTTGTGGGGTGTGCCGAAGTCTTCCTGAGTGAAAGTTTATTGGACAACTCACTTCTTTTGGAATAACAATAACTCTCAGTGTTCAACAGTGTCAGAGAAATATTCCTCCCTTCCTAACCACATGTGGGTACCACGACTTGGTGCTGATTAGCTAAAACTGAAGAAATTAACTCTTTTATTGACATAGATGTCTTAAGTGTTCAGCCGCATACCATACATCCTTTATCTAACTGGTCAAAAACACCTCCCTCTTTCTCATTAAGTAACTTATTTTCAGGCAGTCATTTAAAAAAGAGTTTAATTTTTTTATATTTGCATTATATAAATAATCTATGATTTAGTTGCACAATCTCCTTTTAAATTGAAAAATCTTTTTCATTTGTCTTTGTAGTTATCTCTACATATTTGTGTAATGGCTTAAACTTCTAAAAATAAATTTATGTGAGAATAAAATTGAGTTGATTTAAAGAAAAATAATATGTAACTATAAGTATGCACAAATCTTGCAATATTGAGAAATGTAATAACAGCTAGATTTTGGCAACAGTAATCGATTATATAACATACACTATTGATTCAACAGAAGGCTCTGCATATTATTTTTTATTCAATTGATTTTTTAAACTAATACATTCCCTTTTTAATACATAGAGTTTAATAAGGTCTTTCGACCTCCACAAATTAACAGATAACCTACACAAGTGCTTCCAGTCATACTCTTTTTATATAAAAGGGATTGAACTATGCTCATTGCTTGCAACTTGAATTTTTCATTTAGGCTAAATCTGAGACATTCTTTAATGTCTGTAAACATGTTTTATTTAATTTTCAAATGCCTACATAGTATTCTTTAGTATAGATGTGATGTAATTTATTTCTTTACTCCTTTTTGATGTGTATTATTTTCCAATTTGGAAATATTACAAATAATGTTACAGTAAATTAAATATTATTATAAAATTTGTGCGTATAATTAAATATTTCTTTGTGAGGGGTTCCTAGAAGTGGATTTGCTGAGTTAAAGTTTTTTTTTTTTACTGATAGATAAAATTAAATTGTCCTCAAGAGGATTTTGCTATTTACAGCATTCTAATAGTGTATGACAAGGTCTGATTTTTCACCTCTGTCTTTATTTATTGTTCTTCTTTCAATATTTAATCAGTTTAAAGGATGAAATTAATATATTCTTAATTTTAGCTTTCCTGATTATAAGAAAGAAGGGCCACTGCAAATATCCATATTATCTATTTGGGTTCTTCATCTATAATGTATCTATTCATATCCTTTTCTCATTATTATTTACATTTACTATGTGTTTACTTATTCTTACTTGATATATAGCACTTCTTTTTAGGTATTTTTAGATACACATTCTGTTTGTGTGTATTTGTGTGTGTGTGTGTATGTGTGCACGCTTGTGCACACAGGTACATAGCAAAGATGTTTCTAGAACAGGAAAATTTTTTTTTTCTCTTTAATATGTCTTTCTTCATAAGAACATTTTACATTTTTATGTAGTTATGTCTGTCATTCTTTTTATTTAATATCTGAATTTGGTGCTTTGTAAATACAAAAATTCTTGTCTCACCAAAATATTATTAAAAAAATAGACCCCTATATATTTTTAAAATATTTTTCTTACAATTTCATCAGGACTTTATTTTGTATTATATGAAGGAAGGCTAACTCCATTTTACTCTAAATTTTTCAACACTTTCTTTAACTTACCTAGTTTCTTCTTTCCCACTGATGTGAGATTTAATAAATAATTGCTGTATTAGTCAATATCATTTTGGTCACACTATGCCAATATGTTAATTCCAGAATCTCAGTGGCTACACGTGGCCAGGTTTCCTTTTCTTATCTTGATTGTACCAATGTCCTTGGAAGACAGAGTGGGTTCAGCTTCATGAAGTTGCTGGGAGTCAGGCTGATGTAGGTTCTGCCACCTTCAGCTGCACAAAGGGGACTTGTGGCCTCCAGGGTCACGGGTCCCAGTACCACCACATAAGTGAGACTGAGGATCTGGGGTGCTTTCAGCCAGGGGGCGACTGTAGTGGGTCCCCTCCCCTCACATACATTGGCCAGAATTAGCCTGAGGGCCTTGCCTGATGCTGAGGATATAGAGAGGATAAGATGGGACTTTTCCCTCGAGATCCAATCTGTTCTCCTCCTGAAGTTGGAAAGTGAGCATTCCCAGAGCACACTTAATGGTGAGAAAAACTCTCTTCTCCAAGTCTCTTCGGTCTTTGAGTTTTAAAAGCAAGTAGAGAGGATTCTGATAGTATGGAGTCATCCCAAAATTGATCTGAATTTACTGTTTTTGGATTTAGAAACCAAGAGTCGGTAGAGCAGTGATACTTATGCTTGGTGAAGCTTGATCTTTCTACCACAGTTGTATATAAAAGGAAGTAAATATATAAATGAAAACCAAATAAAGCGATTTTTAAGTATAATCATTAGTTGTGCCCATGATTTGATAAACTCTTATTTTCACTTAAAATTTTTAGTAGTTCACTGTTATCCGATTTGCAAACTCGAATTACTTTTGAACATTTATCTTTCATCCAACTAATAAAAATCTTAATTATATGTCATCAAGAAAGCTATTAAACTTCTCTGTGTCTTGGTTTTCTCATCTGTAAAATAGGAATAATAATAATGTATCTGTATCAGGATAACATTGTGCACATTAAATGAGTTAATATATAGAAGGAACTTGACACATAGCATTATATAAGTATAGAGTATATACGTAGAATAATTATAATAGTTTTAGGTTGATTACTTTAAAAATTCTAAGTAGAAAACAATGTTCAAAATTGGTGCCTCAGATTGGGTTTTCCAGAAGCAGAGCTGGATTTCTAGAGAAGGTGTACTGGGAAGCAGACCAGGTACAGGGAAAGAAGCTGGGCAAAGATGGGACTCAGCTGTGGTCCAACCTCAGTCTGATCCCTCAGGACCTTCTGGATGGTGAATAGCATCATAGTCATGTGACCTGGAAGCCAGAGGGCCTTTGATACCCTGCGTCAGTTAGTCGGTGGCTGCAGGCTGCCCCAGATATAAGGTGGATCCTGCAAACATTTCTGAGCATGTGGCTTTCCTTCCACTAAGGACATTTCTGAGGAGGAGGCCAAGGGCAGCTGCAAACTGTTGGAAGCCAACACTCACAACTAGTGGTGGGGGGTTGGAGTGCCCTGGCGGGATGGGAGACCTGGGTGGGGTGCCACCAGCATTGCTTACAGCAAAGTTCTCAAACTTTAGCACAAGTCGGAACCCCCAGAGGGCTTGTTAAAACACAGATTCTGTTTTCTAGTCTAAGAGTCTCCAATTCAAGTCTGGAATGGGACCTGACGGTTTGCACTCTGACAAATTGACACTGCTGATACAGGGTCCACACTTTGAGAAACTCTGTTCTATGCTTTCCATACTTTTTTCTCTTATCTCATTTATGGCTTGCAACTTCTAGTTTCTGTGACAGTGAGCATCGTTTTCTTGTTTCTGTCCTTGATTGTTTCTAATGATTCATCCTTCCTGTGATTTTTGTTGTGGTTAACTGGGAGATTCTTTTCAGCAGGCTTAGAAAATTCCCTTCTGTTTCCAGTGAAAGCTGCTTACCAGGAAGAGGTGCTGAATTTTGTCAAGTGTTTTTCCAGTAACTATTATGATAATCATGTTTCTTTTTTCTATTTATTCAGATTACCAAATAGTAAAACTTCTTTGAAGTCCTAGTTTAAACCTGCTTTTTTATATGATGGCTTATTCTTTAAATATAGTGATTAATTAGATTTACTAATATGTATTTTAGGGACACAAGTACACAAACGGCAATGACTTATTGTTCTGTTTTCATTGCTTCCCTTTCCTTTCTTCCTTCTTTTATCTTGCTTTCCTTTTGTTCTTTTGGTTTTAAAATTTTGCTAGCTTCATAGAATGAGTTGAGAATTAACCCACCATTCTCTATGCCATGGAATATTTTGCATAGTATAAACGTGACCTGTTCCTTGAATATTTGGTAGAATTTGCCTTATACAACTCTGTAGGTTTGGCGTCTCTTTGAGATATTGATTAATTTTTGAATATCATATCAACTTTTCACAGCAGGAATAGACCCCACATGGTCATGATGAATTCTCCTGTATATCTATATATTGTTGGATTTAATTTGTCATTATTTTGTTTAGGATCTTTGAATCAGTGCTTATGAGGGATATTTGTCTGTCTTTTTTTTTTTTTCTTGTATTGTCACTGACAGACTTTGATATCACACTTATTTTTCTCTTCAATTTGGTGTTTTCTTAGCCTGGGTTCTAAAATGCTAATTGGCCTGACTTGGGCACTGAACATATTTTTTTTCCCTGCATGCCTACCCAGATGCAGACTTCCAACCAGCTCTGGTCTTAGTTTTCTGCTTCATCATTTCACATGCATCAAAAATATTCACTGAGCTCCTACTATGCAAAAGGCGCTGTTCTTGGCACTTGTCAGAAGGAGCAGGGGAAATTCAAAATGAAAAAAAAAAAAACAGACAAGCACTCAAGAATTTTATATCTCAATGATATTTTAAATGGCTCTTTGCCAGTATTCTTCTGGTTGCACCCTAGCTCAGGGATTTGATGTTCTGTTGAACATGTATAATCCTTGTCTGTATCCTCTGTGCCATTCCATATACCCACTTCCATTTGAGCCACTAACTTTGAAAAAAGGACTACCTCATGCCCATTCACTGTTGTGTGTGTTTGCCCCACTGCTCACTCTACTTTCATATTCCTCTCATTCAAGGTCTTGGTGATAATAAGTTACCCAAGTGTTGTACCTAGGGAAAACCAACACAAGCACTCAAATAAGTTAGGAAAGGGCGTTCCCAAGCCTGACAGCTAGACGGTGCATAATGATTTATTTACTGATCCAACAAATATTTATTGAGTGCCAACTACATGCTACACCTAATACTAGTATATATCATATTAGATCCTGGCAAAATTAGTGTAAATAAGGGAGCAAATATTCATGCTTTCCTAGAGCTTACTTTCCTTTGAGACAAGACAATAATCGAGACACATACAGTTTCTAATACTGCCAAATGACATAAGAAAATAACCCAGACTAATTGTGATAGAGGATTCTAGGAATTGGAACCAATATTCATAGATTATCATGAAATACCTCCAGAGGTGGAATTTTATTTGAGACCTGAATAATCAAAAGAATGAGTTTATTCAAGTGCCTGGGGGAGGAGATTCCAGGTGAAGCAAGTGGAAAAGACTTGATGTGGGAACAAACATTGTGTATTATAGGGACAGGAAGAAGGCAAGTGTAGTGGAGAGCAAAGGGGGGAGTGTGTGAGGGAAGGACAGAGCAGAGGCAGAGCTTTGCAGTCACAGTGAAGAGTCTGAAGTTATTTCTGAGTATAATTGGAAACCATTGAAGGGCCTTAAGCCAGGACATGAACTGAGTTCCTCCTTAGACATTTAAAAGGATCATTCTGACTGCTGGGCTCAATGAATAAAGAGGATTCCAGAAGTGGAATCAGATAAATTAATGAGTAGCAACAATAGCAGTCCAGGTGATTGAAAGTATCATGGCTTGGTCTAGGGTGATTTCAGTAAACACAGAGGCAGACAAGGTTGTGATGTGATACATATTTGGGAGTAGAACCAATAGAATCAGATGATGATTATACGTGAGGTGTGAGGGATAATAAAGAATTTTAAATGACTGCTAAATTGTTTGAACAACTGAATCGGTGATGGTACCATATACTGCAATGTGGAAGGCTCAAGAAGGAACAGACTTGATGGTTGCATGAAAAACTGGGAGCCCTATTTTGAAAATGTTAAGTTTTAAGACCTATTAGACACTCAAGTGTATAGTGTATGTCAAGTAGGCAATTATGTTCACAGATCTGGAGTACAGGGGACAAGTCAGAGCTGGGATGTAATTTTGAGTTATCAAGGAGATGATATTAATTACTATACTTGCACTGCACTCCTTAAGTATAATCAAAATTGCTCTTGAAATTCTCTATGGAAGATGCCTTGCTTTAGACTGACATACCACCCCTATTAAGTCCAGCATAGCCAGATTTTCCTCTTATGCTGGAGCATTTAACTGTTTTAGCTCTTTTTTGGTGAAGTCACTGGCTTGTGCTTAGCAGCCACGTGGAAGGAAAAATACATATCTTAAGACATTATCATCATATCCAGCATGAAACTCTAATAGACATCTCAAGCTAAACATTTCCAAAACAGAATTCATGATTTCTTTCCAAAAACTCTTACCTAATTTTCCACCCAATGAGTTCAGCTTAGTAAATGGTACCTCTACCTACTTTATGGCTCAAACAACCAATCCAATAATAATTGTCTCTTCGGGAGGTTCACGGAAATGGTCAGATTGAAGGACCACTGGAGATCTTATTTTCTCTTCCATTTGTTTTGGCCATAAGCAGGCAGATGTGGCACCCAGGCTTCAGCACAGCGCCTAGTGATGCCCACCCCAGTGTTCACACCTTTGCGTGGTCCCTTCCCACAGTGCGCCAGCTCTGGTCTGTGTTACCAAATTGAAAAAGTAGAACTGATGGTATGTCACACCCAAGGTTAAGTTATGAAAGACCCCAGCTTCCAACTAGAGATCTCTCTCTTGGATAATCAGTCTTATCAACTAACCTTGGATCTCATCCTGCTCTGGGAAAGTCATCTGCCTTGTCTTGAGGACACTCAGGTGGCTGCCCTGTGGACAGACCCACATGAAGAAAAACTGAGACTTCCAGCCAATAGCCAATGAAAAACTGAGGGCTCCACCCAACAGTCGTGTGAATGGAGGTGGCTCCCCCAGCCCTTTGAACGTTTTTGATGATGCAGTTCTGAGCAACAGCTTGACTGCAATCTCATGAGAGACCCTGAGCCAGAACCCCCACGAAGCCACTCCCAGATTTCTGAAACTGAGTGAGGTGATCAAAGTCTGCTGTCTTAAACCAGTGTTTTGGGATAGTGTGTTACATAGCAGTACATAACCACTAGGGCAGGAGAGAGTGCTGGTCTATACAAGTTATCTCTGGCTCTGACTTTGACGTGGTCTCTCTCTCTCTTGCCTTCTCTCTTTTTCCATCCAGCCTGCCACATTGTCATTTATGTCCCTGCTCCACTGTGACACTGCCTCTCTGCAGCCATCCTTTTATATCTGAAAAAAAGTAAACATTTCACTTGGCTTTGGCTGAAGGGCACCACACAATGGGTTAGAACCAAATCACTGGTTCCCTGAACTGGCTCAGTGCCTCAGTTGTTTTTGTATCATATCGATGAAAGAGAGAATGGTAAATGAATCCTCTTCACTAATAAAATCAAAGTGCTCTTGGGTTCTTCAAAATTCAGGGTTATTTCTGAAAATTAGCCCTTTCCTTCTGAAAGAAAGCATGGAATGTGCTAACTGGAAAGGAAGTTGGAGGTTATTCAATCCAGTTTCTTCATTATTTTCAGAGGGAGCCACTGATGTCAGAGTAAAGAGAGTGAACGATCAACACTCCCTCAGCCACTGGGTGAGAGCTGGGATGAGAACTCAGGTGCTCCAGTTCAACCCTTCAACCACACTGCCCTGGGTACTGACCTGGAAGGTAGGCATCATTATCATCAACGATAAGAGTGGCCACAAAGACCTCACCCACTTGTCATAGTAATCCTGTTAGGTGTTATTATTCCCGTTTTGCAAATGAGAAAAAGAGACACAGTTAAGGTTAAGTGACTTGACAGGGTTTGCCCTCTTCCTAATTGGTGAGTCTGAGATTTGAGTACAGGCAGTCTGATTCCAAAGCCTGCCTTTCTGTATTTATATTATCATCATTACTATGAGAAAACTTTGCTTTTTCTTCTCCACATTCACATGCAGCAATATATTATACACTCTATTCTAAAATGTTCATCAGTTCTGTGAGTCTAGGTTCAAACTCTTTCCACCATTAACACTACTATATTATTTGAAATTGGAAACAGCCAAATTTTGCCTCAAACACTTTTTTTTTTCTGGTTAGAATGAGGTATTTATACATTTTTTTTATTGCAGGCAAAAAGTAATAAATGGCATAGAAAATCTCCTGTGAAAATTATTTTTAACTTCTTTCAAGTAGATGGCAGTAGCTTCTGATTTTGGTTGTCTTGATCAATGTATCTTGGAGTGTGGAGGGATGCTTATGAGGTTAGATTGAAGCCAGTTATAAATCACTTCTCAGGGCTGGCTCCTAAGCCAGACTCTAGATGCGGTTTCATTAATACACCTTCATCTTTGCTCAGAGTTCTGAGCTGGCCCCTCAAAATGCATTTTGGAGAGCTGGTGCTAATTATAATATGGTGCTAATGGCCTTGAAAGAGGCTGAAATAACAGAAGTAAACTTGCTTTTACTTTACATTCAGGTCCAGGAGGCCCTGAGGCTCGTCTACAAATTCACCAGCCATCTGTCCAGAGTGATCATTTTGTTTTTACCTTCAGCTCTTTCATTTCTCATTTAGTAATGAGCTTGGAGATTGCTTTTTAATATTGGCTGAAGAGCTGTCTAGTGTGTGGTCTGAAGAGAATAAGGATGATTTCAGATTTGCCTAAAGAACAGGGTTTGTAGAAAAACAGGCAATTCTGCTTTATTTCCATACACAGCAGAAGGATCAAGCCTGATCCCTTCCAGGGGGCCTGCTATACTTCTCTGATGCCAGCCTGCCCAGTTGGACTCCCAGGGACTCAAGATATTGTCTCTCTGAATTTGCCTTTGAATGAAGCTAGAGTGGAGTTCTTCTTGCTGAAGTAACACTTACTGAGGATATACTGGGGCCTGACTCTGTGCGAGATGCCAGGGAACCAGCCATTAGAATGACAGGGTCCCTCTGTGCTCAGAGCTCATGGGCTGACACGCAGAAACTGCCTGGCCCTCCAGTCATATGGAGGTCACTTTTCGCAGGCAAGGATCCCAGTTGCCTTTAACATGCATATAAAATATGGCCTCTGAACTTGGGCAGTTTACAAAGCAATGAGACCAAGTTAAACCCAACAAGAACTTGATTATCTCCATGGTAGGAAAGTAAGATGCATGAATCCCATCTCTATACATGCATAGGTGTATTCAGCCCTGTGTGGAGACCCCTTGCAAAGCACTGCAGGGAACTAAACAGGTGACAGGCTGACGCATGGGAAATTCGTGTTAACAGGGGTGCCCTAGAACATGGCAATGAAGATTATGTGCCTTCATCTGGGAAACTGGAGAAGGCTTCACACTACACTCAACTGTCGCCCTAAGAGTAGTCACTGATTGGAGGGTTTGGAGGAAGGGTCAGTCAGGGAGCCAGTGACCCCCCTTTTTTTTTTTTAAATACTGACTCTGTTCCTTTGATGTAAAGTTAAGATATTGTCTCTCAAATACATCTCTTTAAAGTTTCATGTTTATTTGTAAAGCTGAAAACCTCTGCTCTTTGTATGCCCTTAGTGACCTTCTATTGGAGGTGTTTAATATTTTGGCATTCTTAAATGTTAGTATTCTTGTGAATATATCTATGTTAACTCTAATAAAAATATTATACTAACATATCTTCTACTTATTTATTATGTTAGATTTTAACTTCCTTGAAGTCAGCGTTCATACCTTATACCTCATCACATCACAGTAGTGCCCTGGTGTCCAATAAACACACAGCAACTTGAAACAACAATGACAATAGTGGCTGCTGGTTAATATTAGTTGCCGACATCTGGATCAAGTTATTTTCACTCAAAACGGAGTAGATTTTAATCCACTTAGAAGTTGGACAGCCTCTAAAACGTGATAGTCCAGGAGCAATTTTCTAGAAGAATTGTTTTTGAAAATATTATGTGCTCCGGACTGATGTGAGAATCCACAAAGGGAAGTAGATGTGAGGAAAGTGGGGGGTGGCAGAGGGGTGCTGTGCGCAGGAGGCACAAGAAAGCGCAAGTGGTCGCATCTCTCAGGAGCGCCGAGCTAAGGAAACAAGACAAGATGCACGATCCCTGGGCAGAGGTCGAAGGTGCCACTTGCCTGGTTCTGTCAAGAAAGCAGATCCAAGCCGAGGACATTGGGACACATGCTCCACACATCCTGATGGCACCAAAGGAGGCACAGTTGATAGTGAGACATGGTGAAGTCCACCCAGGAGGGACACAGAGGATAGCCCTGAAACATCATCCTCAGCAGCTGGCAGAAGAAGAGAAAAGACCAGGAGAGATTCAAAGGAGATAGACAGCTAGGTCGTGATTCTGTTTCTGTTTCATAAATAGGTTCATTCGTGCCATATTTTAGATTCCACATATAAGTCATAGCATATGATATTTGCCTTTCTCCTTCTGACTTATTGACTTAGTATGATAATTTCTAGGTCCACCCATGTTGCTTGCAGATGGCATTATTTTCTTTTTTATGTCTGAGTAATATTCCATTGTGTATATATACCTGAAAGATGACACAGCTGCTTTTCTAGAGTTTGCATAACAGTTTCTTATTGCCTGTCACCTGGTCACCTCCCCCTTCCTCCCTGGAATTTCGTTCATTTGGGTTTCACCTACTGACATGGCAGGAACTTCTTGTTGAGAAGAGTGAAACTGCAGGAAAACAAATGACGTAAACTTGCACACCCATGCATCCCCTTCCCTCCTCTGCTGCACGGAAGGATGCCCCCGCTCCTGTCTCCATCTTGGCTCTAGGTCCTCACCCTTCAGCCTGGTTCTGGGCTGCTGGATTGATGTGCTTTCCTCACCTGCATCCGAAGACTCTCTCCTTTCTCGTTCTCAGCAGCTCCAAACATGGGCAATACTCTTGCATCTTACAAAACCCTTGCTCAGGGAGGGATAAATTCGGATTTGGGGATTAATATATACACACTACTATATATAAAATAGATAACCAACAGGGACCTACTGGATAGCACAGGGAACTCTACTCAGTATTTTGTAATAACCTCTAAGGGGAAAGAATCTTAAAAAGAACAGATACATATATATGTATCACTGAATCACCTTGCTGTACACTGGAAATTAACACAACATTGTAAAACAAATATACATCAACTAAAAAACAAAAGCGAAAACACTCTTGCTAAATTTCTCACTGCTTCTAGTCACTACCCTTCTACTCATCTCTCCTTCACACTCAGACCTCAAAAAGGGTCGTCTACACTCCTCTCTCTCTTCACACAGACACACACAGGTGTGTGTATATATGTGAGTAGAAAGTTACAGTAGTACAAATGAATCCAGTGCAAAGTCAGTATCTCTCTAAACAGAGGTTTCTAGCCACTCAGGCTCTCTCCCAAATGAAATATTTTGTGCATCTTTCCAGAGCTATGACATCTATACACAAGTATATACACACCACACACTCACACATACACACTTCCTCTATACACACTATATCATACATGGCTGTTTTCATTTAAGGATATGTCTAAGAGATTGTTTCCTTTCTGCCTATGCAGAGCTTCTCCGCTATTTTTCATGACTGCCTGGTATTCTGTTGTAGGAATGAACCACAATATACTTCACCAATTAAGTATTGGGGGACATTTCTTTTCTTTTCTTTTTTAAAAAAAAAATAAATTTATTTATTTATTTTTGTCCACGTTGAGTCTTTGTTGCTGAGTGAGGGCTGTCTCTAGTTGAGGCGAACAGGGGCTACTCTTCATTGCGATGCACAGGCTTCTCATTGCAGTGGCTTCTCTTGTTGTGAAGACTGGGTTCTAGGCACGCAGACTTCAGTCATTGTGGCACCTAGGCTCCGTAGTTGTGGCTCGCGGGCACTACAGAGCAGGCTCAGTAGTTGTGGCACACCAGCTTAGTTGCTCCACGGCATGTGGGATCTTCCCGTACCAGGGCTCGAACCTGTGCCCCCTGCATTGTCAGGCAGATTCTTAATCACTGTGCCACCAGGGATGTGACATTTCAGTTATCCCAGTCTTCAGTTATTACAACAATGCTGCAATTTATATAATTAATATATGTGTGAGTGTATATATATATATATATTTATATATATGATTATATATATAATATGTATAAATAAATATATATATATAATTTCAAACATGTGCAATTATATCTGAGGAATAGATTCCCAAAAGGAAATTGCTAGATCAGAGTATGTGCATTTAAATCTGATAGATGTTATTAAATTACAAGTTTCTATCATTACTGCAATAAGAAAGGACTTTTTCCCTATACCATTACTAGCAGAATGTATTGTTAAACATTTCTACTTTGCTAATATGATAAACAAAATTGGTATCTTGTTGACTTGCATTATATCTTAATATAAATAAATTTAAGAGGCTGAATCTCTTAAAATGTTCAAGATCCATTTGTATGTGTGTGTATGTCTATGCATTTGTATAGCTTGTTCTTTGTTCATCTTTCTATTAGGTTCTTTGTCACTTTTTAAAGTTTATTTTAGGTTGTCTTTATAGTTTAAGAAAATTAGTATTTTTTTAAATTTCTAAGTGTGTCTTTTATCTTTAACTTTGTTTAGGGCTGTCTTGTCATCACAAATATTTTATTTTTATGTAGTCTGTCTTATGAATCTTTTCTTTCTGGCTTCTGCTTTTGTTCCAAATTTTAAAAGGCCTTTTCCATTATTTTTAATGGAGATTGATAGCATCACATTTGAATCCTGAAAAGATTACTCTGGCTACAGTTCAGAAAACAGGCATGGACTTACATATACTACCAAATGTAAAATAGATAGCTAGTGGGAAGCAGCTGCATAGCACAGGGAGATCAGCTGGGTGCTTTGTGACCACCTAGAGGGTGGAAGGGAGATGAAAGAGGGAGGAGATATGGGGATATATGTATATGTATAGCTGATTCACTTTGTTATACAGCAGAAACTAACGCACCATTGTAAAGCAGTTATACTCCAATAAAGACGTTAAAAAAAAAAAGAGAAGAAAAGAAAACAGAAGCAAGTTTGGGGGGGCAATATTGAACTTGAGGATAACAGTGAGAAGGTGATTACAGAAGTCCATGTGAGTGATAATATTAGTCTTGCTTTTGATGGTGGCAGTGGAAGTGGAAACATGGGTGGATTCAAGATATGTTTAGGAGGCAAAACAGACAGGTGCTGAATTGGATAGGGCGGAGGAGACAGGCTTTTGTTTTGAACAAATAGAAAAATGTCATTCATTGAGCTAAGGAACCCAGGAAAGGACTGGTTTTGATTTTTTTTTTTCTTTTTAAAATTTTTTCCCCTTTAGTGCATTGGGAGGACATCATGAGTGTTGTCTACTACAGGTCAGCTTTACATGTTTTGGGGACTTCTAAGGCAGTTATTGAGTACATATCTCAGACAGGTTCGCAAAAGAGGGGTCCTGGCTGGGGCTGAAAACTGAAGAGTCAGGGCATAATCAATGGGTTTGGATGAGATTGCTTATGAAGACAACATAGAGAAAAAGAGATGGGAGCCCTGAAGAGCCTTGGAGAACTCCAACATTTCATGGTTGGTGCAGGAGGATGACCCTACTGAGAGCACCAGATACTGTCAAGCCCCCATGCTATGTGCTAACCAGGAAGGAAGAGGTGAGTTGAGTCTTGAGCTGTGAAGGGCTGCCTGCCTCATCCCACTGGGCTGGGCACCAGGCAAGAACCCAAGAGAGCCACACTGGAGAACCCACTGGGCTGGGCAGCTTTGTAGACCATGAAACTCTGGGACGTCCGATATTTTGTTTTGTACATTTTTCTTTCTACCTTTGTCACCATTTCCATGTTATGAGATGGGATTCAAAAAGACAGATTCCTCTCACTCTTCCCCAGCATTGACATGTATTTTCTTTCCACCTTGACTTGTTAGCAATTTGAAAAGACTTCTTTGAGAAAAGTATGCTTTGTTCTTTCCAGGCAAGATAGTAGAACACATTAAAGACACAGCATTTATACTTCCAAATTGGGGTGTGAATAATATGGAGTAAAGTGCTTTTTCAGCATTTCTACCTAAACACCTGTTACCATTTTTCTTGCTCTTGGTGTGGTATCATGGCAAAGAGCCTGGGTGTCAAACACACCTAGACCTTCGTTCAAACCCCAACACTATCTTTAGCAATGGCTGTTACTCAAATGACTACATCTTTTAAATCTCAATTTTCTCCTCTACAAGCTGAGGATAATTGTACTTCTTTACCAGGGCAAATGGAAGAAGTGAATTAGGGAACATGTAAGCGAACATAGCAAGGGATTATCACGGAACAGGTACTTAATTGCCTTTTCCTTCCTCTCCTTCACCTGTGCTCTGAATCTTAAGTACTCTTGCTCAGCTCATGCACATACATTTCTTCTCTCATGAAACCACCCAAATCCTCTGTATATCTCTCTAAGCAACAGATTTCTCAGGTGAAATGGTCCCTTTGTATTCTCATTAACTTTGCTACTGGTTTCCGGGTAACTGTAGTTGGCAAGTAAAATATTCAGAGAGCAGAAAGGGCCCAGGATCCATGGTCTTGGACATCCATGCATTCAGAGTAAGAAGAAAGCCAGTGACAGGTGTAGGGGGAAAGGGAGCTGGGGGCTGGGGAGAAGCGCATTCTGCATTGCGAGCCTGGGGACTGGCACTCCAGTCAATCTATGAATCTTTTGAGAGGTTTACACCATTCCTTCTTCACATCACCTAAGCCACCCCGTAGAGGAATGCTTGTGATGTTTCTCCTCCCAAATCTGATTCATGTGCAGCTCATTTCAAAACACCTGGGCATGAGACCATACCTGATTCAAACATCTAAATTTAACCCTGTTTTGAGAGAGAAGAGCATCCCTAAGTGGGTGGAAAACGTCCTGGAGCAGGGTCCGTATAATTGTACTGCATCCAGGCTCTGGCATTTGCTTACTGATGGGTTGTGTTGTGTCAATCATTTGCCTTCTCTGGGCCCACGAGGCCTCACCTTTCAAATGACAAAGGGTGTGCTCTTTGATCACTATGATATCTTCTAGGTCTGAGGAGCTATGAAACTAAAGGCCTAGAGGTCTTTGTAACATTGCCAAGGCTAGTACTGGTATTCCAATTCCAATGTAGATCCAGCTCTCATATTAGCAAATTTCACTTTTTTATTATTTGCATCTCATTGTGCAGCAAAGCATGCATCATTGGTAATTAATGCTGCCAGCACAGCGCTCTGCTAAACGATTGTTTAGCCTAAAGTGGAATAAAACACTACAATGACTAGTACAGTATCATTATGTAACAGAAAATTAAAAATCTGATAATTTGATTGGAAGTCTCAGGTGAGTTTTTTGTATCAAAATGTTAACCTCAAGTAGCTATAAGCAGGTAAATGTTTTATTCATCCCCCTGATATGAAATAAATACTTGTGATATAAATTATGTATAATTAATACTCCTGGGATAAAAAAAATGTATGCTAATAGGATGTCAGTTAATTAAGAAAGGAATAGGAGGTAAACAAAGGTGATTACAATTTATCCTGGGACCATAAACAGAAATCATGCCTTAAATAATCTCTGTAAAAAAATATATTATACAGAAAATCTTTCGTTTTCATCCAGAGCAGCCACCTAATGGTTCACAGCAACTGTTCGTGGAGAAGTTTAATGAGAAAACAGCTTGTGATCGCAGGCTGGGCTTGGCCCTCTCAGCCACTGGGATTCAGCTGAGATGGCCTTTGATGAGCAGTCTTGGTCTCTTCAGGAACATTCTCCGAAATTTAGCTTTTATGGAAGCCAGAGGCTACATTAAAAAACAAACAAACAAACAAAAAAAGGCATCCAACTAATGAAAACTTGAAATAGTGTACATAAACTAAATGACAGTTTTATGCTTCTGGGCTAATTTAGTCCTCTTCTTTGAAACTGGGTAACAGATTCATGGCACTTGTGTGACGTGTGTCTGGATGAAGTCACAGTGATGGATGGTACAGATCAGAAGAAGATACGTCTGAGAGTCTCTGAGCCCCCTTCGCTAGTCCTTCCCTTATTCATTCATTTTACATTCGCTGACCTCCTTCTCTGTGCCACGCACAGAGGATAGAAATGCACTCTGGCTGTTGCCAGTCCCGTCTTCTTTCCTGTCTTGGGTGGTAGTCCACACTAACCTAGGGGGTCTAGATATTCTGATGAAAATATGCAGCAAAGAGCTGGATATGGAAATTTGAAGCTCTGGGGAATATATTCTGGGCTCAAAATAAAGGTTTAGTTTATCTGAGTTGTATGAGCTGAGGACTGAGGGGAGGTATCCAATGATCATGAACATTCAGGTGCAGGAAGAAGCAGATCCAGGCCGGGAAGGAGGACCAGCCAGCAGGTCAGAAGGGTACTGGAGACTGAGATATCACAGAAACTAGGGAACAGGAAGACTCAAGGAAGGTGGAGTAATCCACGATCTCATTGGAAAGGAGTGGTACAGTCAATAAAGAATGAGACGTTTTCAATGAATTCTGAAACTATATGGGCTGAGAAGAAGCAGCTACAGAAAATTGGAGACTTGACTGCATCATGTGAAAATGGTGCATCCAAAACCAGTGAAAATGATCACTGGGTACATTTGAATAAGAAATGGGGGAGAGGTTTTTGATGGTGAAGTGGATTTAAGAGGCATCAGTGTAGACGGTAATTCAGTTCAAGAGTGATACATAAGGGAGTGACATAAATTTGGGGATTGAAGAGACACACTTAAAAAAACTGGTAGAAAAAGCCATCGGAGGAAGACGGGAAGGCATTAAGGCACAGAGGGAGGGCTTGTCTTCCAAGAGCATAAGGCCTCCTCCCACCTCTGAAGCAGGGTAAAGAGTGATGGGGAGGATGAGGGCCTCACTGCAGGTGTATGAGCAGGGCGGCTGGGGATGGCCAATGAGCCTCAGACTCCTCTGAAGTAGGAGTTCAATATTAAATGCTGGAGAGGGGTGAAGGAGGTTGAAGAAGAAGCTAGGGCCATGGTGAACATTCAGACTTGTCATTGAGAGGAAAAGGAGACAAGAGGAGGTCTGGTTGCCTCTCCTGAATTGATCCTTAAACTTTATACAAATGGAATTATCCAGTATGTATTCTTTCATATCTGCGTTGTTTTGACTGCAATTCATCCATTTGTTGAAATTAGTTATGTAATTCTCATTGCTTTATAGTATTCCGTTTATGAATATACCATAGTGTATTTATTGATGGATAGTATTGCTGCTATGAATATGCCTGAGTATGTTTTTTGTGAACACATGTGCACATTTCTATTGGTATGTATGTAGGGGTAGAATTGCTAGGATATAGAACACATGTATGTTCTCTGTCTGACTTACGTCACTTATAATTATAATCTCTAGGTCCATCCATGTTGCTGTAAATGACATTATTTCATTTTTTATGGCTGAGTAGTATTCCATTGTATATATGCACCACATCTGCTTTATCCATTCCTCTGTCAATGGACATTTAGGTTCCTTCAATGTCCTGGCTATTGTGTGTGGAATCTAAAAAGATGATACAAATGAACTTATTTACAAAACAGAAACAGACTGACAGACTTTGAAAATAAACTTATGGTTACCAAAGGGAAGAGGTGTGATGGAGGGATAAATTAGGTGTTTGAGATTAACATATACACACTACTATATAAAAAATAGATAAACAACAAGGGAACTCTACTCAATATTCTGTGACAACCTATATGGGAAAAGAACCTGAAAATGAATGGATTCATGTATGTGTATAACTGAATCACTTAGCTGTACACCTGAAACTAATATATTGTAAATCAACTATGCCCCAATATAAAATAAAAATTAAAATAAAAAACCACATGTATGTTCAAGTTTAGTAGATAATGCCAGTTTTCCAGTGTTTTCCAACCACATGCAGGCATAGTTGTTCCAATTTACTCTCCTATAAATATGTGAATTCTATTTGCCCCAAACACTTGGTCTGTCTGTCTGTCTTTTATAGACTTTATCTAATCTTCACTGTGGTTTTAATTTGCATTTATCTGATGACTTATGAAGTTGAGCACCTTTAACATATTTTCTTGCGATTTAGGTATTATTTTTTCAAGTGCCTGTTCAAGTCTTTCTCCTACTTGGGCATGTCTGCCTTTTTCTTACTGACTTGTAAAAGTTCTTTTTATGTTCTAGATAGCCTTTTGTCAGATATATGTCATATGATATTTTTCTCTCTGGTGGCTTGCCTTTTCCTTTTCTTAATGGTATCTTTTGATGTGCAGAGGATTTTAATTTTAATGGAGTCCTGTTCATCAATTTTTGTCTTTTATGGTTAGCTAATGTTTGTGTGTGTGTTGTCTAAGGTTTGCTTCCCCCAAGCTTATGAAGAAGTTCTTGTTTGTTTCCTTTTAAATCTTTATTGTTTCACTGTTCACATTTAGATCTACAAGCATCTGGATTTGATTTTTATGTATGGTGTGAGGTGGAGGGTCAAGATTCATTTCTACTATCCCCCTGCCATGTATATCCTATTGACCAGAACGATTTATTGAAAAGATGACTCTTTTCTCATAGGAATGTTTTAACAAAGAATTAAAACCTCACAAAACACATGGAAGGGCTAAGGGAACAAATGATTGTGAAACCATTGCCAAAGTTCTCAGCTGGCAACACTAACTCATGAGATGTGCAGGAGATTGCCTGAAAGCTACTGAGAAAGTCACAACCACTTTCTACCCATACTTTTAGCTATGAGGTGGGCTATGCTTCTAACTGCCATGGCTACTAGAGAATACTGCTTTTTCCTCTCTCACTGTCATACTCACCTGGAAACCGATGGGGAAAGGAAGTCTGGAAATGTCGTGCTAGAATTCTCCTCCAGAATTTAGAGAAAGCTGTAGAAGGGGCCAAACTGGAATATAGTTCAGCACAGTCACTTAATGTGTTTGTGCCTCAGATAAGGAAATTAAATTTGAAGTCAGATTATGGAGTCTCAAAGGACTTCCTAGCACTAACATTTATTAAAAGCATTGAATATTAGAAAAACTCCCTCAATATATTTCGTTCATTCATTCAGGTATGTACTAGGCCAAGAATATAAAAATAAAAGAAGCTCCTTTCATTAGAGGCACTTCCAAAACCACTGAAATAGGGATATACAAAGAGATGATACAGTGCAATAAAGTAGTGGCTATGGCTGTAAATATACAAAGTGCAGCAGACTATAGGCAAAGGAGCAGCGAGATCAGCCCGGGGCGGCTCCTGCCGTGATCCTAGAAGGCTGGATGAGGTCCTGCCTGGAGGAGCAAAGCCTACCTGTGAGCCCTGAGAAAAGAGCAGCAGGTGCATTCAGGAACGCCATGGTATTACCTGGGAAGGATGTAAACTCAAGCTTTGCTTCCTTTTATCTTGAACTTTTTGAGGAAAACCACAGGTGCCTTAAAGGAAACAGATGGAAGTTGCAATCTGTTTTGTGTAACAGAAGCATTAGGCAGTGCGTGGGGGGCTTTGGGCAAGTTACTTCTTTTTTGTGCTACGACCTTCTCTCTCAGTGAAATCTCCAGGATTCTCCACCCTCCACCCTTCTTTGCAATTGCACAATGCAAGCATCTCTGCTTACTAGGTAGATTTCAGTGGTATCCAGATTGGCCTTGTCTTCTTTATGGGTTTCTTTCCAGAATCCTTGGGAAGTAGGGTGCAGTGGTGGCAGAGAGGGGAAGAATGAACTCGGGGTGGGTGTCAGTCAATCACAGCAGTGTTCAGTGATTTCACATGGATTGAAAAGTGTTGAATCATGAGGAGGTTGGAAAAGGGCCTGCTCCTCATGGGGTCTTTTTAATATTAGGAATTATTGCCTCAAACACTGCAGGTGTGGATCGATCTCTTTCAGTCCCAGTAAATGGGGCTGCGACTGCCTTTGACAGCCTCAAAGCTGCACAGTGCTCAGGCCTCAGGGCAGACAATGATGAGGGGGAGTTGCTGATTTTAAGATAGAAAATTACAATGCTTATATAGTAAACAGCACCTGGAAGTTTACTAATGATATTTACAATTAACAGCAGCAGTGTGGTCTGATTATTCACACGCGCTTTCTATGAAAGAAAAGAAAGGAAGCAGATGTTGAAAAAAGTCACATGGCTTAGATTTTATTGGGAGGGGGACAGTGGTGGTGAGAGAAGAGGATGGAAGGGTAGGAGCAGAAGGAAGGAAAGAGTGTGAGGTAGAGATTTCTTCCTGTTATTTTCTTTAGACCGTCATATGCATATCGCCCCCTTCCAAATCTGGAAGGTAACCTTCAGTTGTGTGTGATATAATGATTCTTCTCTACATTACACATATTTAAAGTCCTATATATTTAAGGGTAATGGGCAATTTTATAGGAGCATTAGGTATTTAATAGAAACAAATATGACTGGGCATTTTTCGATTTTCATACTGAGGGTTGGGTCGCTCTGACAAACATGCAGGAGGCTGGCTGAATTCCTCCGAATTCCACCAGGTGGGCTCATGGCTAATTTTAGAGGACTCCTATTTTCAACCAGGAAACCATCTGTATTATATTTTAAAGCTTGATGACTGATTCCATTTTTCTTCACCCATCACTGATCAATTTTTTAATCCCTTGCTCAGCCTATGGTAAAGTCCATTTCCTTTATCTATTCTTGCATCTATTTATATATGGGAAAGAAGATGCAACAAGCTTAAATAATGTTCTGAAGTATTACATGTTCTCTTATCTCAATACACACATGCAACCAGTAATTCATTTTTCATTATTTTATCCTGGTCTTTGTCTAGACAGACTTCTTTTATATAGTTAACTACAATAAGAAAAATATTATTCTGTATTTTGCCTTTTTAAAAAATTTTAAAACACATGGAAATGTTTCTATTTCCACATAGGAAACACATTTTTTTCATGTACAAAAATTAACAAATTATTGATGGGGAATTTTGCATTATTTTAGGCAATGCTGTAGTGAATGCACTGGAGTAGATTTTTGCTTCTGTGAAATTGTCCCTTAGGGAAGATGCCAAATGATGGAATCACCTGGTCACAAGGAAGGGAAAACCATCAAGGGGGTTCTAGATTCTTGCTATTCTATTGCCCTGGAAAGTGTCCTCAGTGTATGCTAAGTTCTGCACAGACTCATCAATATTGGATTGGCTGTGGGTGTATGTTAACTTTTCTATCACAAGGTAGTTAGTTTTAATCTGAATATCTTTGATTATTGGTGAAGGAATTACAAAACATATTTATTGAGTTTTCTTTCATATGTCAAGGGATCTTTCATATTTTCCCATTTTTCCTACTGGAATCTTAACATTTCATTGAAAATTTTCAGTAGACAATAATCTCCATGAGGGCAGGAATATATACATTTTTTTCTTTCAGTTTTGTTCCACTAATGCTTACAATTATACCTGGCACAAAGATGGTGCTATAAAAGTACTTGTTAAATGACAGAAGCATACATATACATGAAATCCTCACTAATTCCTAGGTATTTGGGAACAAAATGGTTACTTTTTAAAATAAACTGTATGCTCTAAGCTTGGAAATTACCTAACTACCATTTTTTAAATATTAACCTTGATTGTTCTCACCTTTTTTTAAAAAATCAAATTAGCTTTCATAATCTTTTAACAATTACCTTCATTAGGTATACTAAAGTATACTTGCCAAGTTCCAAACATTTTTGATCTCTGCTCCCCTAAGATTTTGGTAACATACCCAAGGATTATAAATTGTTGGCTGGACTTGCCCTCTCTCTCCCTCCCTCCCCCCACCCACTTTCTCCCTTCCTTTCTCCCTTCCTTCCTTCCTCCTTCCTTCCTTTCTTCTTTCCTTCCTTCCTCCCTTCCTCCCTCCCTCCCACCTTCCTTCCCTTTCTTCCTTCCTTCCTTCCTTCCTTCCTTTCTTTCTTTCTTTTTCTTTCTTTCTTTCTTTCTTTTCTTTCTTCCTTCCTTCCCTTTTTCTTTCTTTCTTTCTTCCTTCCTTCCTTCCTCCCTCCCTCCCTCCCTCCCTCTCTCTCTCTCTCTCTTTCTTTTTTCTTTCTTTCTTTCTTTCTTTCTTTCTTTCTTTCTTTCTTTCTTTCTTTCTTTCTTTCTTTCTTTCTTTCTTTCTTTCTTTTTTCCTCAGTGTCTCTGCTTCCCAGGACTCCATCAGGAGTATTGCTTCCAGTTGATATTCCCAATTAACAAATCCATATGGTTTGATTTGTATTTAGATCTGAGTCAAACTTGAATCAGATGCCAAACTATGCTGCACTTAGAAGGGATGACAGATATTTCTGTGCTTCTGATCTTTTGACTTATGGTAGATCTTCTGCCATCTCCAATGGACAGTTTGGTTTAGCACATCACTGTACAGCTTTTGGAATTTCTATAATTGTCTTCTGCAATATCTGTGGATCCACAGTGAAGAGAAAATCATGTGTAAGAGATAGTGCCATTCAGAGCCTGTCTACTACATAAAGTAGCAGCACAGGGGCAAATAACATGGTGAGCAATGGCTAATCACTGTCATTTCCCTTTTTCTCTTCTTTAATAGGTAAAATACATTAATTATGTTGGTGTTCACTTAAATGCTGTATTTCGGGCATATTGCAAAGAATATTCAGTGGAAATTTCATAGGAAAAAAGAAAGAAAAAATAATATCTTACATGTCTTTATCAGTGTTTGTCCAATGTATCTCAGTGCTCTGGGCCAGTTAACTACCATCTTGGGACCTCAGTTTCTTCATCTATAGACTGAGAATGATATTAAATGCCTCACTAAACTCTTGGATAGTTAAATGTGAAAATGTGTACAAAGCACTCAAATAGTACTTAGCACATGAAAATCTCAGTAACTATTTGTTCTCTTTCTCTTTCTTAGTAGACAGATGGAGAATGTAGATAACTTCTTGCACGTGATGGTTAGTAGAGTTCTGAAACCAGCAGCCTGATGGTCTAAATATAGAATCTGCTAAGTTATGCATGTGAATTTACTAGGTGATTGTCTCATATGCATGGGAAAAGCATTGGTCTTTGGTTATTCAGAGGAGTTAACATCTGGATATTCATAGTCATAATTTTACCCCCAACAAAATGTCAAAGTTTACACAAACGTAAGGATGAGAATTAGAAATTGGTCTTCAGTCTTTCTGAACTTGGCTATGTACCTGAGATAAAATCAGAGGAGTATGGAGCATTTTCTATTTGACATGAAATTTCTTTCTCATTTTCATTGTTTTTCAACCCTATGGATTATAAATCAAAGCACCCTACTAAGAATTGTGGCAGCTCCTTCTGGCAGGCTTCCAAAGGGGGCACTCATCCTTATTACTCCATATATACTAAATTCCACTGGTTTCACCATATTATCAGGAACCTGGTAGCAGGATGGGCAAACAAACTGGCAGCGGTAATACCATACTAGAACATTTTCTATTTGGTTCAGATTGGCCCACTAACCCCTGCCCCAGTCTTATCAACTAACGGACAGTGTTCTCTCCAGAGCTGACAGGCAAAATATTTCTGCCTAATCC
Source organism: Hyperoodon ampullatus (assembly GCF_949752795.1). Taxonomy (NCBI): domain Eukaryota; kingdom Metazoa; phylum Chordata; class Mammalia; order Artiodactyla; family Ziphiidae; genus Hyperoodon; species Hyperoodon ampullatus. Next base: position 83,457,368 of record NC_136928.1, read on the forward strand.
TTCCAGTTGGGGAGACAAAGGAGAGGCACCAGGGGAATATGGGATTGTCTGGGCGAATGACAGCCTGCTTCTGCACATCAAACATATTCCAAACACAGATGTCTATTCCCAAAGTACTGTAACTCCACCAGATAAAATCTCACCGCTGTCTGTAAGTGATTACTCTATCTAATTTTCATGTTGAAAACAAGTTTTCACCTTAAACAGACCACTATGTAATCATACAGTGGAAGGCTAAAGCCCCGTTCTTCAGACACCAAGACCCACTGCACCATGAATGGGACCTTGGATTAACAGGATGGCTGCCAGTTTACTCATGACTCCAAATGTTCCTCACATTATGTTCTTCCAGGAATCTCCAGTCCAGGACCATTGGTCTAGCTGTCACCACCTGCAACTTGTATCCTGGACTCTTCCATCGTGAGAAGTATTAAATAGAGGACCAAGAGGTTCTATAACAGATATAAATTATACGGGTGTTTAAACTCTACCCTTGAGAGGCCATGAATGATATGTAGAGGCTGACGTTATCTCAGAACTTTATAAAGCCTACAAAAATTGTGAGAATCCCTTGGGTAGAGAGGAGGTTGTTGAGTTCCCGTGGTAGCAGAAGAAGGAGGAGGAGGGAGGGTATAGCGGCCTGGGAACAAAGAGAATCATTGCCACAGGCAAGGGGAGGGATAGACTGAGTGGGCTTTGATTTTTTTTTAAACTCTAGCTCATGTTTCTCTAGATGGATGTCTATCAGCATTGACATTAACAACAGTAAGACAGAATTCGTCAGCCCGCTCCTAGATAGAGGTGGAAGGGTGACATTAATTCAGTGCTAGACCAGAGCATGGATAGACAGTCCACAGCAGGCAATGCCTCATGGCTGCCATATATATATCCATATATATATGGATATTCTCAGAAAGAATAGGAAAAGTGTTGGAAGCAGGGACAAGTATACAAGAAGTAGACTGGGCTATGGAAAGTGAAATAATAGAAATAAAGAACTCAATGAATGGATTTTTACAGAAGTATATGTATGGCTGAAGAATAAATTAGTAGGTTCAATGCTGCTTTCAAGTAATTCTCCCAGAGTACACCTGAAAGCAATAGTGTAATATGATGGTTGGGAAAAAAGTTAAAAGATATGAAACTAGAAGTGACTACACTAATTTCATAAAAATTCCAAAGACAAGAAATGAGTCATTTGATGGAAGGAAATACGGTCATTATATATTAGAATATTTATCCTCGTTTCCATTCTTCAAAGTGATTATTAATTTGCATCTTCTCCTTTAGCATTGCATCATCTGTAACCTACCTTCATACAAGTCAGAAGTCCTAGCTCCTTTCATCTCCTCTATCTCCCTGCCCCATTCTATTTTCTCCAACATCCCGTGTAAGTGTTTTTTTGTTTGTTTGTTTTTTTGTGGTATGCGGGTCTCTCACTGTTTTGGCCTCCCCCGTTGCGGAGCACAGGCTCCCGACGTGCAGGCTCTGCAGCCATGACTCACAGGCCCAGCCGCTCCGCAGCATGTGAGATCTTCCCAGACCGGGGCACGAACCCGTGTCCCCTGCATTGGCAGGCAGACTCTCAACCACTGCACCACCAGGGAAGCCCAAACGTACAACACTTGTACTATGAATGTCAGTCAGCTGAATGAGTGGACCTATTAAGAAAAGAAGAAGAAATGCACCTATAGATTAGAAGGGAAGAGATGAAATTTTCCTTATTTGAAGATCATATGATCATTTCAATAGAAAGCCGAAGAGAGGTGAGGGTAATCAAATGGTTCATCAATTGAAGAGCCATTACTATTGTCATGAAGTTCAGCCAGATGGCCAGAGAGATAATCAATCAGCAAAACCCAGCAGTGTTCCTTCACACCAGCTATAAATTTGACACCCAGGAAATGGTATACAAAGTCATAGAGATGCAGTGTATAATTGCAACAAAAAGCATAGTTTTTCGAAACAGCAATGTACAAAATCATTATCAAGAAAAAGTAACTCCAAAGATGAGAGAGAGAGAGAGGGAGAGAGAGAGAGAGAGAGAGAGACAACTGCACAGGAGTTCCCTGATTGGATGAGCGAGTTTTCAGCCCTCTGAATTTGTCATCCCACTGCTTTCTGGCCTCCATGCTTCTGAGGAGAAATCATCTGTTTATCTTATTGAGGATTATTTGTATGTGATGAATTCTCTGAATATGGGTTTTTGAAGGCACTCCACACCCGTTCTGCCTCTTCTGGTGGTTGCCAAGCTACTGATTTTCATTGTTATTGCAGAGTGTTGGTTTTCAAGGCTCTCATAGAGCTGGAGAAAGGAGGAAGGCAATAGGGCAAGTTATACTACAACTTGCTTTTCTTAGAGAGATACAATCGTTTTTCTTGAATAAATGCTCCTCAGGATGCTTCAAGCCTCTGGCTAATTTCTAGAGTTCTGACAAGGTTGATTCTGGCCACTTTTTGTTGTTTGTTTGCTTTGCCAGGGTGCTTGCTGCTTTCATGGAGGAATTTCCAAATGTCCTCACTCTGCCTTTTTTGTTGACATCACCCCTGTATGAGTTAATTTTAAAACTCTATAGTTTCTATCAGTGCAGTGCAATCCTAAGTAAATTCTCAGCAGCAGTTTTGTTGTTTTTGGAAGTTGGCAAATTGATGTCACAATATTTTCAATAGTTAAGAAGTGTTAGAGAAGAGAGGAGGTTGAGGCAAACCCTACCAGATAATAAGATGTTTTAAAACAATCATAGAATTTCAAAGCCATAAACTATAAAGGGAAAATTAATAGATAGGACTACACCAACATAGAAATCTGTATTTAATGAAGGACATTGGAGTCAAACTTGTAAGAGGAGATACCAGTGAAAAGATATTTATAAAATATTAAATTTACAAAATATTCACATCTAGACCACATAGGAACTCTTGCAAATCAGCAAGAAAAGAAAAACCCATCAGAAAAATGACCAAAGTATAAAGAATATGAACAGTCAATTTACAGGCCTGGAAGTATAAGCGAGTAATAGATAAAACAAATTCAGATTCAGTGGCAATAGAGGAATGTTGATTTTAAAAAACAAATGGGGACATTCATTTTAGTTCTGTGTATGGTGACATATGCGGGAATACATGTAATATGTACTACTCAGGAATATGAATATAAGATCTGAAAAACTTAATATTGAATTAAAGAAGACATTGAATTTATATTTAATGTGATCATAAGTCTCAGTTGGGCCAGGATAATCCCAGTTTTTGCCTGTTATCTTGGAGTAATTATTACTAGCTCCCCTTTTAAAATCTCAAAGTGTCCTGGCTTGGAAAATAAGTTGTATGGTCACTATACTTATTATACAATACCATTAATTAAATTAAAATGCAACAACCTCAGAATATATTTGTCAGGAAATATATTGACTTTATAAATGTGAGATCCAAAGACAAAGAAATGACTAAAAAGTATCTTTGGGGGTGGAAGGAACAGGAAATATTTAATAATAACATAGGGAATCTGGGAGTTGGTGCTGAGGTTTGAAATTAGGGGTTTCCTGGCCCCTTCTTTCCACAGTCAATGGTTAGTTCCCAAATTAAGTAAGCACCACCCATACTTCTTTGGATAAACCTGAGAAAGGTGATACTTTGGGGTACATAATGGAGTCCTTCCCAGAGTAATAAAATGGATCATTTTTTAAATGTATGTAGCATGTATCCAGGAGCCAAACGCATCTCATACATTAATAAAAATTCTCAGCTGTATAAACCAAAGTTAAAGATTTTAAATTCTGGAACTCTCCTTTTACACAAAACAAACTAGGAAAAGAGTTTAATTGGGTCCTAATCTCATCAGATCCTATTGCCTTCTTAGGTTCACAAAGTTGGTTTGAGGGCTGGCCCATGGAAACTTATGCTGCCTTGGGACCTTTGTCTATTCTTCAAGAGTTGTAACAGTTGGAATAAAAGTTTCAAAGACCTATAGGGAAAGATAAAACTCTCAGAGGTATCAACTCCACATGAAAGAGGTCTAAAAAAGGCAATATTTTTAACACTGTGGGAAAAAAATTAGCTCTTGGAAATGGTAATTTTCTCATTAGGTAGAATATTTATTTTCCCTTGATTTTATAGGGTCTACTGTGTGCCTTCATTTCTTAACTCATTTAATTCTCTCAACAATCCTATAATGTTAAGAAGAATCATTATCCTTACTTTATAATAAGCCTGTAGGAAAGTTGGTACATAAACCCTCATCTCTTAAACATCAAAGTCCCTTATGTCACATTCTTTTATTAATCAGGATTTGGTCACAAATAGAGAAGTAACTTTGTATTTTAGATAAGGGAAAATTTAGGCTCACATTTTTCATCAAAAATTAAAACAAAATAAAGCAGCATGATTTCCAAGCAAATAGTTTGTAAATAAAATGTTTGTAAGTGCTGCATTATCATGTCTATTTTTGCAGGTCTTTGGTCTGTCTTTCGGAACAGACTGTGGCAGGGACAAAAAACTGTATTCCACACTTTGTGCCTTTTCCTGGGATCCCAAGAGAAAGACATTTCTAGCCACCCCTGCAGTTAGGAGATGGCTGTATGACTCAGTTCTGGCCAGTGGAATATAGGGGGATGTGAAAAATCCCAGTTCCAGGTGTCATCCTCACCCACATCCTATGGTGCCTCCAGTCCCCTTTTCCCTACCACCAAGCCCCTGGATTCCAGGTTCTCCAGATGGCAGAGAGCCATCTGGAGAACCCGGAACCCAAGCAGCTACAAGGCAGGGGAGAGCTGCTTAACCTGCAGGATGCTCTGTGTGAGAACAGACACATTTATTGTGCTGAAACATGTGGATGATTTAGGTGTTTGTTATAGCAGCTACCTGGTATTAGTTGCCTCAACTCTCAAAGGGATGCCAAGGCATGGCATATTTTATCTTGCTGAAGAACAAGGATAAGTGTCAGTCTATTTCTTCTACTTTCCGTAAACAGAAAAAGATCAACACATTAGGCACTATTAAAGGGTCCCTGACTAGTTTGTGAACTCCTTGTTGACATGGAGTTTGTCATATTCACTTTTGTATTTTGTGTCCCCCTTTCTCCAAATGGAGAACCTGGCACATGGAGGTTGCTCAGTAAGTGTGTCCAGAGGCACTGATGGAGAACAAGATGAGTCATTATTTTTTAAATTTTATTGAAGTATAGTTGATTTATAATGTTGTGTTAGTTGCTGCTGTACAGCAAAGTGATTCAGTATCCTTTTTCATATTCGTTTCCATTATGGTTTATCACAGGACATTGAATATAGTTCCGTGTGCTACATAGTAGGACCTTGTTGTTTATCCACTTTGTGACTCATTATTTTAATATATTCTCATAAAGTTCAGCCTAAAATTTTTGAAAATACTTGAATAGTAACTATGACTTGTTGATTTACTCAAAAATGATAAACCACTGAATAATAAGCAACAGAATGATAAGTTAAATCTCATATGTACAAATAAAAGAAATCTGATTTTATTAATGTTAAAATTTCTACTTTTGATTAACAAATGGTTCTGCACCATTTGCATTAACTGAAATTATTACAGCCTCCACACATATGGAGTTTTGATCACATGTCATTCTTCTAATAATTCTGAGATATTCTGTGCTCGACAATCTTCTGAGTTTCCTTAAGCACTAATATCTCATTATACTATGAAACCAAAGGAAGTGTATGTCAGATCTTTCTCTCTTTCCATCTACAAGCTTGCTTTTGAAATGGGTTAACTAATTAGTTTCATATGTGTGTTTTGTCTTTTATAATTTAAATAGTGTGTGGATTTAAAGTCATTAATCTCACTTCCTAAACTACTTTCTCTGTGTATTTTTCTCTCTCAATTTTCAACATCACTAGAGATGGCCAGCATAGAGTATCCACATGGCCTAATGTAAGTCAGAACAACCCTATGCAAAATGAAACTAGACTGGCCCATCCCCTCCCCTTAGTGACCCCTTGAAGCTCTTTAGAGAAGATGAAGGAATAATTTTAATGAACCAAAGAGCTGTTGCAAAGCCACATTTCTCACTGTCTGCCAGAAACTGTCACAGCTAAACTATTCCAGGGTTTATTTCATGCAAACAAGACAATAAAAGTGACCAACATAATTGCCATTGTCTTGTTTATAAGCATCAATGTTTTCACAGAGAAGCCACTGAGCCTGCTCAGTCCATGTTTGTCCGCTGCTTCTACCCGGCTCTGGCAATTCAGTCTCTAACAAGCATCTGGAGGGAGGAACCATGGGAACTTTCACTTACCTGTCTGTGCTAGCACTGGATTGACCAGCAGGTTGGTGTTTAGACAGGCTGATGAGGGACCCAAAGGAGGCTGAAGGAGAAATGGTAAAAGCAGATATGTGTTAACTGCTTTGTGGGAGCAACTGTGATCTCTAACAAGACATTAATAATTAGCAAGGACTCAGAAATTTGACTCTTATTTGCATTCCTAATAATTGTTATGAAAACAATAAAGAAAAATATAATAAGGATAAGAATATGATAGTGCTAAAGACTTGTCCACCAAATCTCATCCTTTTGGATGTTTGTAACCACAGTGATCTAATACTGATGGATTAGGAACCAGAAGTGATTAGGAGATATTCATTCATTTCATGCATATTTGCTGAGCCTTTTCTAGGTGCCAAGGAATGTAAAAGGCATTGACACAAAACCAAGTGAGCTGGTCTGCCCTTAACTGCTCAGATTTAATGTGAATGCAATCTTGAGAGCTCACTGCTTCAACAGGAATGGTTTTCAGGTCTTACAGTACTGCTCTCCTGAGATATGACTCAGCCCAGAATAAATGTGTGTGTTGCTCTGAAGGATTTTTACTGTTAGAAATTCTCTTCATTGTTTTCACTGATGCCCAAGTGCCCCAAAGTGAGTGTGTAAAAGTTTAACTTGTCCTTTTATTAAATACAAGCTTGCCTTTCCAAGCAAATAATAGAAACTAACAGCCATTACCAGGTATAGGAGAATATAAAACAATGAAATTTTGCTATTTGCTGCAACATGGATGGACCTGGAGGGTATAAGTCAGAGAGACAAAGACAAATGTATGTTTTCATTTATACGTGCAATCTAGAAAATAAAACAAATGAATATAACAAAACAGAAACAGATTCACAGATACAGAGAACAGACTAGTAGTTACCAGAGGGGAGAGGGACGGGGAGGGGCAAAATAGGTGAAGGGGGTT